>NW_024119928.1:0-11829 GCF_003073215.2 Triticum urartu
GACTCATCGATCCGTCCGGTCAGGGGAGCGCATCTTCCCTCCGTCGTGGCTGCTGCTGTATTGGGGTGCTTGCCATGCTTGGGCGGTGATGCTCTGTCTTCCACCCTGACTTGTAAGTTGTGTTCCATCCATCCCCATCCCTCTCGTGTTTATGTTGTCTGACTGAATGATTACAGCGATTTCATGATTGTGGGAGATTCCTTGCTCTTTTGGGCTTGTGGAGGTTGATTGATTTGGTTGGTTCGTTGCCAGGAGAGTGACGGTTTGGAGATATGTTCTTGTTTCTGGTACATGTTCAGATACTGACATAAAAATATAATGTGATAAATTCAGATACATCCTCATCTTTTAAATAGGCAATATGATCTTGTTTGATTTCTCTACAAGATCTCAGATAGCCAACTAGCATCGTTCTTAAATCAAAGGAAAGATTGTGATCCTCGCAGTTATGATATGTCCTCATAGTGAATTTTAAACATGAAAACTGTAACCTGAAGCTTTGAGCTTTATCACCTGACCTTTTCTGTTTATAATGAACACCAAGCTTGTCAGTCGATCTACGCGCAGCTGCGGCTCCGTGTACCGACAAGGTCTCTGTGGATGACAAGCTCATTGAGTATGTCACCCTCCTCCTCGTCCGCTTCCTCGACATCCTCTAGGACCTACACGCCCGCGAGTTCATACGTCTGGTCTACTTCCGAGATCCGCATACCATTTGTTCAATGATATTCCCATACAGATTGTTTGGTTGTGTTTCTACTATACAGGTGCATCAGCGCTACAAGCCGGCATGGCTGCTTTCTTTTCTTCTGTACTTTCCTTTCTTTTGTCTTTGCCTGATTGACATTGTGTTACTCATGTTCTGCCCAATTAGTTTTGCAGTTGCTTAATCTTGGTGTGGATTAAGGTATCACAATTCTGTTAGGCTAGGGTATTCAAGGTACGTGCATTAGGCCCTCGTTTCTTTTACTTAAGTTTTTTTAGATGTCTCTCATTTAGTTTGATGGTGTGCATGGATTGTTTGATGTCACTTGGGTTCAGGGTTGCTATATTGGGAAAAAAAGGATGACGCATGACACAATTTAGGTGTACATTTGTTTCATAGATTAGATAGAGTTGTATATTGGTGATGCGTTATGACTGGTTTGCTGCATCTGTAGTAATAGAATAGGGCGCACCTCTTCGTCAGCCATCCTTTGGTGCTTCCCACGTTGTCTTTTTTGTTCTTATCGATGCTGCACAGAAGCTGCTGACCTTTCTCTGTTTTCTCTCTTGGTTGGACTTACAGATCAGGACACACATCATGGTGAGCTCCTTGGTCATCAGCTGATCCATCACCGAGGTATGTATTCACCACTGACTTCTGATCATATGCATTCTCCTTATAATCTGGAGATTACAGTTCTTCAGAAAAACTGTATTATCGAGTCGCGAGGCGCCGCTTGCTGTTAGACTAGCTGGAGATGTGGTCCTCAACTAATGCAATGCGAGTATGCGATGATGACTTTGTCATATGGATGTTGTTCCAAGTTGAATTTCAAAGATACTTGAGAGGAATTTCACCAGTTCCTGGGATAATTTGATATTTTGACGTGCTTTGGTAACTCTCTATATGTGTTTAAGTCGTAAGTCTGGTGGTTTCGTAGTTACTATGCTCCCTCGAGGGCAGTGCTTGTGTTACACATTTTTGGGATGTCACCTTTGTATTTCCGTGGGGAAAGATAGAAGGAAAAGAGATTAATGGATTATGACTGTAGTTATTAGTTTGCGTGGGTTGGATGTTTCGCGTATTTGGTGTTTTTGGTCCTGGATTGTGAAATATTTATTTTGTTGAATGTTTTCCCTTATACTGGATTATGTTATCACATGAAGCAAATGCTCATTCCCCGCATTTTTCTTGTATTATATGTGTCCTTCCTTTTAGGCTTCAGGCGTTGCAAGCCAGACATGAGTATCTTGTTCATTTGCACTGCTAATTTTATGATTTGCTACTACAGATGGAAAATTTATTCTCTAGGGGATTGACGAACCATTAATCTAATAGAACTGATACATGTATATGTAAGTAGAATTGTGAAACTTGGAGCAAAGCTTGGCTGCTTGCAGCACTCTGTTTACCTTCTGTTGACTCTCCATTTCATTCTGCTACAGTTAAATTCTGCCATCCAATAAATGTGTCTTTGTTTCAGAAAATAAGCAGTGCATCATACCATATTGTAGCACATTTACCTATAGCTCATTGTCTATGCCATTCTTATTATGTTGTAAAGGGAAATAATCAACTATTAGATGATCTAGAGTATGTATTCTGGACACAATCTACCCGTGTAGATCTTTTTATGTTGAGTTATAAATCAATTGCCTGATTTTATTGTTCTTTTCACCCTTGATGTATAAAGGATATTTAATTTGTAAGATTTCTAAGATATGCCATTAGTAACGAGATTGTTTGCTTTGCATGCATATTGCTCAGTTGCACACTGAGGGAAAGAAATTAGTTTTGTTTCTAGAAATTCTTCCATTTTGTAACAGGTTTTAAATTTTAAAGCAAAGTGTCAAGCAAAATATATTACTAATGTGTCGATTGCTTGCTTAGTAATAAGTGTTTTTCAATAGAATGGTCCTTGTGACCAGAACTGAAATTATTTAGTTGTTACATTCTCATATAGGCTCTGTTTGAAATAGTATAAGAATGATATGCACTGTGTTTGGCAGGATGTGTTGCCAGGAATATAAGTCGCCATCATGAGACCTGGCTTCTCCCCCAGCCTTCTCTTCTTGTTGACAAGGCTCGACACTGCGCCTCCTTGCGACCCCTGTGGCAAGGCACGGCGCTGCTACTCCCCTAGGACTCATCTAGATGGTTTTTTCCCTAAATTTTTCACATCCTTCAGAAAAACTTTTCTTACTGAATTTTTTACCGTTTGTTGGTAACTGATGTTTTAAAGTTGAAGCAGCCAATGTTTTACAGATCAATATGTACCCTCTGTACTGAATAAATGGATGTCTCAATAGATGGATTGGGTCAAAGTATGCATATATACCACACTTGAGGTCAGTTGTGTTTTCTCAGGTTTGAATGATGACTGTTTTCAGAAACTTCTTCAGAATCTAGGTCATAGGCTGCGACTGAAGATGCAACAACATACCTCATTCTGCTATGATGTTAGCTTCCTGCTTTAGTTACCAGGCAAAATTTCTTGCGCTTTGTGCCTTCGTGTTTCTCGTTCACAGCTGAATGATGATTGGGGAATTCCTTTTAATTGTGGTTAACAATAAGGATGCAATCGCCTATAATTAGCTTGCTTTTCTATTGCTGAGTAACTTTCTTATGCCATCGTTTCCTGAGTATTTTTATGTTGCAGGTATCTTGTCCTGAGCCAATGGAGACAAGCAACACCATGCTGCTGCTATATCTTAATTGTCTTTCTTTCACAATAGTGATGTACTTTTTATACGTTAGGCAGTGGTAACCTTCCTTCTTTTGATGATGTTATACTACTTAGTTTTTGGCATACCCAATGTACCAGCTTACTTCTGTTTCACTTATTTTGCACTTAGACGAGCTTGTTACTTTGAATCTCATGCAATACCATTACATAGTACTCCCTCCGTTCCTAAATATAAGTCTTTAAAGAGATTTCACTATGGACCACATACGAAGCAAAATGAGTGAATCTACACTCTAAAATGCATTTACATACATCCGTATGTGGTCTATAGTAGAATCTCTACAAAGACTTATATTTAGGAACAGAGGGAGTATAAATAAGAAAGTGAAAGGGACGCCTCCCACCTGGCACCGCCCAACTTCCTCTCAAGCGGCGCCACCGGGTGGCGCCCCAACCGCTAGTATCCATCAAAACCGGCACATGCAACATTCAACCGCCACATCTGTTCTCTTTGGGTGTGTTGTACATGCATGCCAACATGGATGGAAATGGTCCGCCACAGTCATTCATCGGTGAGATACCATTGCTTACATTGTGCATCTCGGATCGGAACGCAATCTCGGATAGCAAATGGTAATCAGTTTTTTTAATCAAAAAGCATGCATGCATGTCATTCTACTAAAAAAATTTCAACGAGTATGTTTTTGTAACAACAGGTACCTTTTTTTCTTTTTTCAAGATGAGTTTTTTTCCCTATGTCAGAGAGGGGTACGTTTCTTTCTGAGACACTGTTGTTCTCAGCGGCGGCAGACAGATGTGCTGGGCTTTATGGGCCGGAATTGCATATGCCTTCTTGATCTGGGCCATGCGAGAGGCGAGGCATGCTTTCAAAAAAAAAACCTCAGTACACTTCGCGCAGCTCTCGACCCGCCTCCTTTGTTCATCGATTCAGATTTTTATTTTTTCAGGGTGTTGGGTACCAACGAGACAACATATGTGGATGGCAAGAAGACATAGCCGTGCTGTTCCACTTCCATGGCGGCAGAGGCATCTAGGGTGCTCGATGACGACAACCTCCTCAGGGAGATCCTTGTCCGAGTCGGCTTCCCCACCACCCTGGTGTGCGCCGCCCTCGTTTGCAAGCGTTGGAACCACCACGCCTCCGAGCCCGCCTTCCTCCGTCGTTTCCGCAAGCTCAACCCGCCCCGCCTCCTTGGCTTCTATCTTGACTATGGGCCGTATTCGGTGACGACCTCTCCATGCTTCGTCCTGATGCCGCTCCAGGCCCCAGAGCTCGCAGCCGTTGTCCGTCGCATGTCAAGCTACAGCTTCAGCCACCACGACCTTGTGCGGATCGAGAATTGCCAGAACGGCATCATCTCCACCTCATTGTTCAGCTACAAAAGCGGCCGCTCTGAAGGAATGCGCAGCCCGCTGTGCCCTGAGAGAAACACCTTACATCCACTCCCTCGAATCAAGGACCAGGATCGCGTCTATTATCATCAAATCCTCGCCAGAGAAAAAGACGACGGCAGGCTGTCCCACTTTTATGTGCCCATGGAGTTTGCCAGGGGGACAACGGACTACACAGTGCAAGTATATGTGCTACAGTATGGTGAGTGGTGCAAGCATACTTCGGCCACGACAAAGCTCACTCTTCGTCCACGGTGTGAACCAAAAGCTGTGCTGGTCAAAAATAAAATCTATGTGTTGGCTGACCTGACAGACATTTTCATTATGGATTTGACAAACTCATGTTTGTCCACAATTCAACTCCCAGAAGGACTAGAGAATGGCTTTTCAGACATCGCGCTGTCACGGGCCGATGATTCTTCCGATGTATATCTCATCCATGCCAAGGGGCTACTCGGCATCTGGCTCCACAAGGGGGACTGCTGGTTTGCAGTGGATACCATTTGTTTGAGGAAGTTAGATCATTCGCTTGTGGATGAGCATATTGATCATGTTCAGGTAAGCTGTGTGGGAGACAATGCTGAATTTCTGTTCTTGATAATGGGTCGATGCGCATTCTATCTGGATATCAAGAGCAGGGCACTGCGTAAAGTGCATGAGAGGACAGATGATTATAGGTTTCCAGTTACTTTACATCCTTTCATGATGATCTGGCCTCCTGCATTCCCTGTGTTCAAGGATGATCTTACAAGGTTTGCTATTCGGACTCAAATGATCTACATCTCTTTCCTCATTTTTTTATATGAGGCAACTAGCAATCGCTAGACAGTTCATCTTCCTCACATGGTCACATGTGACTTATTTCATGTCATTGGTTTAGGCTTCCGTGTCATCACTTGGCACATAGTGCCGGGTCCTACAAATTTGTGTTATGCTTTAGAGTGGCAAATATCACTTTAGCATTGTGTGATTGTGGTTCCCTGCATGTTGTTATCTGTTGCAACACTCGTTTGTTGTTATCTGATGCTGAGTCATGTATGAAATGTATCGATATTCTTCCTTAACTTGAATAGGTCTTGCTCTGATTAAGCAGGTTATTAGAGTCCTTGCTTCTTTGCTTTCTATGTTGAAAACTCACATAATAAGTTTGCTTTATTTGAACTATGAACCCAGTTCTGTATGAACCTTATGTATGGCTGTAGGCATGCTGAACCATGCTCCTCACATGCTTATGTACTTCACACCAGCATGCTTGAGTTATTGCAGTTGTTTCTAATTTACATAGGACGAGCAAATCTATTCTCACAGCATACATCTTAGTGGTATTTCTACTCATATCATCTGCCCTTTTGTTGGTCAGAGTAATCTGTTTTGCTGGACTACCAACTATGTAGGTTAGTTTTGAAAAAATTCTAATAGAAGTTAAATGTATGCTCATATATTGCTGGAATTAACTAATTACTTTTACTACTGTTTCACACTTAGACCTACAACATGGGCTCTCCTTTCTCTTCATGTTACAATGATGATTATTTCCATCTTGACCATTGATTGTTTTGCTTGGCTGGAAGTTGTGTGATTGTGCCGGGTCCTACAAGTTGTGTGTGCCTTTTAGCTAGGGGCCTAGGTATTCTTGTGCCTTCGTTTGAAATAGATGAGATGAAATTTTGAGCAATAGCTAGGAACCTAGGGCTTCCAATGATAGTAAGAGCTGTCCTGATTATTCTCTGTTGTTGTGGGTGTACACCAAAACTGGTCGTAATCTGACCAACTTGTTAGAGTTTAGAAATTTGAAATAGACTACTCCATGACAGTGCTATGATAGCCATTTGATTCACTGGAACATATAATATTGTGTGCAGTTACACACACACATGCACGCACGCACGCGCACACGCACACGCACACGCGCACACGCACGCACGCACGCGCACGCGCGCGCGCACACACGCACACACACACACACGCAAGAGAATTCGCCTATGCCTATATGCGTGTAACTTAATTCCTACTTTTCTTGTCTCTGCATGTTCCTTACAAAAAGGATCAAACTCAGGGTTCTGCAACTCAAACGGCAATAAGAAAACAGTAGACATAAATGGTTGACCAAGAGGAAGTGTAGTGCTACAACAAGGCATTGTGTTACTACCGTATCAATCATGTCTAATATTTCAAATCAAAATCTGGTCTAGCATATAGTTGTAAGAAAGAGAAATTTTGCTGTGAATAGTATCCTGGAGAGAGAGACTGGAATGATGAAGGTACTATTCATGGCAGAGTTTCTCCTTTTTGTTGCTCTTTACATGTGTTGTGTTTTGAGTTTGATTTTTGTAGCATGCTAATTATATTAAAATCTTAGAAGAATTATATTTTTAATCGCTTCTCGATAGTGCTATCACGCAACCAGCATTGTAGGACTAGAACTTCTTTCATGGTTGACCTATTATAATCGAGTAGGTCAATTATATATTCTTATTATGTAGTTAGTCACCCTTTACTGAATGTAAAATGGGTGATAGGGTGTTTGTAGTTAGTGTCAATGATGCCTTTGCTAGTAACTCGTCAGGGTAGTATGTCTCCTTTTTACGCCACAAGTGTTAGTTCTGTGTATAATTTGCAAGTATTTCTACATTATGACTTTGCATCAAAAATTATGGAGTGGACGGAAGTAGAGTTCTTTCTTCTCTCATAAATGGGCCAGCCAGACACCCCAACAAGTCCCTAGTTAGAACTGTTGAGCATTTGTTAAATGACTGGTTATAAAAGACACTTTCCTCTACTGTTTCACGACTTAGTTATAGGAGGGTACTATGTCAAATAAGCTGGTCATTTCTGACTTGATCTTGTTGATTTGTGCAGGCCAGTCTCTGCCGTCAGTATCAGCATTGGGACACCAACAGACATTGTTAGGTCCACAGTTCCTGTTTACCCCTGATTTCACTGGGATGGGGCTGATTTTGGAGACCACCGAAAGCATGATGCTCCTGTTTTGTGTAGCTAGGAAGAAGATGGGAAGGAGATGTTTGTACAAGAACACATTTTCGTGGGGTATGTACAAGAACAATCTGAATTGATTTTTTCTGACCAACACCCGTCCCATAAGAAAATGTTGATTTCATTGGTTATTATTCTGTCAATTTGGTTAATCCAGCTGCATCCATGCATGTATTGTCGATCACCCTGTGGTAATCATACATGAGTTAGTATTTTTATTGTTGTAATAGGGCCATGGTGATTAGTGTGCCCGGCTGTAACGGCATTGTGCTATATTCTGTGTATTTTTTAGTTTTTTTGATGAATCACAGTGTCCATACAGTTTTGCTTGTGTATGAGGCACTTCTCCTTGTATCATTAGTTTTATTTTAGTGAAATACAAACTATGAAATGGAAACAAGTGGGTCTGCAATATGAGGGCGTTCAAGTTGTACTGACTGTAGCTTTTGATAAGAACATATGTTTCTGGACCAAGTTGATTATTTTGTTTTTTGAGTGTTTATAGCATGGACCTCTAATTCTGTTGTATCACTGTTTTCTGAAGTGTCAGTGCAAACAACATATTGGGCCTATAAAAATAGGACGCGACTAGCGGGCAAACGTCTGCCCGCTAGCGCCTCCTAGCAGCCTCCCATATTAGGTAGGTTTCGGTTCCCTTGTCCAGATTTGGAAAGTGAGAGGGTCCACCGTCTCTCGTGTCCCTCATCCACCCAGCGAGAGGGAGCGCTCTAGACGCGCCGTTCCCACGCCCTTCTGCTTCTTCTCCCCACGCCCCCTCTCCTCCCTTGCCCCTCATCCGAAGGTCCCTGTAATGGCTGCCACATATAGCTTGAGAACTGAAAAAGAGATCTATAAGAATCTAAACACAAAAGGGAGAGATAGAAAAGTGAACCATGGTGTATAAGAGGAAAGAGATAGAAGGTTTGACTTTTCCTCACCTTGTTCATCCTGATTGCAAACTCCTTTTCCAATGTTTTCCCCTTGTTTCTTCCATCTGCATGAGCAACTAGTATTGATTTGTACTGCACCTATTGCAAGAAACAGTAAAAAGGAATTAGTGAGCAACTATAGCGGTTTTTTAAGCAAATCAAAGTATTGACAAAAAGCAAGTGCCAGTACATGAAAAGTGTTTCGTTTTCCTTTATCCACCTGCTGGCTGTTGTCCATTCAGAGAAACCCCTTGATGCTTTTCTTAGGTTGCTTTTTGTACTATAAATGTGTTGAAAAAACAAAAAAGAGCAGCCAAGTTCTAGGGTTTGTTTAAGCAAAACCAGTGTTGGCAGTAAGCAATTCTTGTGTGTTTCGCGCGTGCTAGAACTTGATGTGTAGGGGGGCAAAGTGTGAGCAACTATATCAGATTTTTAAGCAAATCAATCATTGACAATAAGCAAGTCAAGTCAGGACATGAAAACTGTTTCAGTTCTCTTTGTCCAACTATTGGATGTTGTACATCCAGAGAAACCCCTTGATGTTTTTTTCTTACGTTGCCTTTTGTACTAGAAGAGTGTTGAAAAAACAAAAAAGAGCAACAACTTCTAAGGTTTGTTTAATCAAAAATGAGTGTTGCTAGTAAGTAACTTATATATGCTTTGCATGCTAGAACTTGATGTGGAGGGGGGGGGGGGGGGGGGGGGGCAGCGCTTTTTAAGCAGGCGCTTCTTAAGCAAAAATGAAATGGGTGGGAGAAAGCAAAAACAAAAGCCCGTCGTTTTTAGTTTGCTTTTGTACAAAAATGGTTCTTCCTGGAAAAAAGGCAACAACTTCTATGGATTTGTTTAAGAAAACCTAGTGATACCATTAAGCAATTTGTGATATGTTGTGTCATTAACAGACCTACTAGGCTCTTCATATTCATTTTTAATGTAATCACTCGAAAAAATGTAGGCAAGTTCTGAGTTTTTTTAGGCAATTTCAAATGCAAAATCAGGTAATCAAGAACAGTTGATCCCCCTAGATAGTACGGAACTAAGCCCCGGAACAGGATGTGAAAATTACCGGAGAGTACTTGGTGATGGTTTCCTTTTCTTGGGCATTTCTTTGATAGCTTGAGATTTTTGTAGGTGACTCCTGAGAAAAATATAAAATGAAATGAAAACACAAAGGGTGTGTGGGGTTCCGTAGCAAAAAAATAGCTACGGGGCTCCTCGCTCCCCAACAACCAAAATAACGAAGCGAAAAAAGTGCTCGTAGACAAATAGCTAATAATAGTGTTGGGTGCATCTCAAACACACGACGATGAACCAAGCCCCACATATAAGAGAAAACAAGGAGATGGAAAATTTTGCATCATTTTTTAGGCACCTACAAAATAAGACAAACTGGCTAGGCAAGTTTTTGGATGCTTGACAACCAAAAGGCAGGACTTTCTTGACAACTACGTGAGACTTGCTATGGGTTTATCTATGACTTGCCTATTGTTTGGACAAAAAGATTTATGAATTCTCTATTTACACACGCATAAAATGCCTAACACCCAAAAACCTTCCTACCCCAATAGTTTTTAAGTTGCTTGATCTCTCTCTCTGTGTCAATTGCTTGGTCTAGCTGTGTGAAGTTGCCTAGCCCTCGATATGTGTGTGTTTTCTGAACTATAAAGAGACTACATTTTGAGGACAAAGTTCTGCATCATTTTGAGGCAAATAGTACGTACACAAAAATGGTTAGGCAAGTTTAAACACATGATGAAAGTTCATGTCAACCTAGCGACACATTTGTATAAAAAACCAAGCATGGACTGCCTATCATTTTCTGAAGAAAAAAACTACTTCCAGCAACTCACACAAGCATATGTAGCAACAGTCTACTCTGTGTTGGGCAATTTTCCGCACTTTCCCGAGGCAGTCCAACTCGTGTACTCTGCTTATCAGTTTCCCAAATTACATATACACGAGCAATCGAGCATGCAACTCATGCCCCTTTGCTAGGCAACTTCCGGCTCGAGCCCTCTCAAAAATTGCCAGTTGTCAAAAACCTGATGATGATGCTATCGCCATCAAAACCCATTCCCCCCCCCCCTCTCATCCCATGCATATCGACCTCATCTCATGCAAAATCAGTGTTAGCAGTAAGCAACTCTTGTGTGTTTGAGGCAACTCCTCTTTTCTTGCTGAAAAAAAAAAGTTGGATAGCTTTATGAGTACCTAGAAGTGGACCTTGAAGCTTCTTGCTTGGGCGTGTGCACAAAACCTCAAAAATGTTGCTTTGACATCCTTTTAAAATTTAGTAAGGCCCTGCAAACAAAACAAACAATTTGTTTAGGCTAGAATATCTACGAAACCATATTTACAAAACTCAGTTGATTTTTTTAGAGTAAACTTAGGTGATTTAGGAAAATATTTTTTTATATGTAGACAACTTATTCTATGGAAATAAAAAATTTGTGCAAAAAAAATCACTTTTTTGCTAAAAAAAATATATATCTCTTAATGGGGAACGTAGTAATTTCAAAAATTTCCTACGCACACGTAAGATCATGGTGATGCATAGCAACGAGAGGGGAGAGTGTGATCTACGTACCCTTGTAGATCGACAACGGAAGCGTTAGCACAACGTGGTTGATGTAGTCGTACGTCTTCACGGTTCGACCGATCCAAGCACCGTTACTCCGGCACCTCCGAGTTCTTGGCACACGTTCAGTTCGATGACGATCCCCGGGCTCCGATCCAGCAAAGCGTCGGGGAGGAGTTCCGTCAGCACGACGGCGTGGTGACGATCTTGATGTTCTACCGTCGCAGGGCTTCGCCTAAGCACCGCTACAATATGACCGAGGTGAAATATGGTGGAGGGGGACACCGCACACGGCCAAGGAACGATTACGAAGATCAACTTGTGTGTCTATGGGGTGCCCCCTGCCCCCGTATATAAAGGAGTGGAGGAGGGGAGGGCCGGCCCTCTCTATGGCGCGCCCTAGGGGAGTCCTACTCCCACCGGGAGTAGGATTCCCCCTTTCCTAGTCCAACTAGGAGTCCTTCCATGTAGTAGGAGTAGGAGACAAGGAAGGGGAAGAGGGAAGAGAAGGAAGGAGGGGGCG
>NW_024119929.1:0-10775 GCF_003073215.2 Triticum urartu
CAGTCATCAGACCGCTCCGGGTGTTTGGAGCATAGAAAATTCTTGTGTTCGTCCATATACAGAGCCACCAAGGCGGAATTCTGTAGAATTGTGTAGTGTGCTTCAATGAGAGAATGTCGGTCCATACATATTTTTTGATTCCCTCCTAGCGTACCTTTTGCATCCAGTCCGCCCTTATGCCGCGATTCAGGAACACCAATCGGCTTAAGGTCAGGAATAAAGTCAATACAAAACCCAATGACCTCCTCATTTTCATGGCCCTTGCAGATGCCTCCTTCTGGCCTAGCACGGTTATGAACATATTTCTTTAAGACTCCCATGAATATCTCAAAGGGGAACATATTGTGTAGAAATACAGGACCCAAAACGTTAATCTCTTCGCATAGGTGAACTAGGACGTGCGTCATGATGTTGAAGAAGGATGGTGGGAACACCAACTCGAAACTGACAAGACATTGCATCAAATCATTCTCTAACCTTGGTATGATTTCTAGATTGATTACCTTCTGAGAGATTGCATTGAGGAATGCACATAGCTTCACAATGGCTAATCGAATGTTTTCCGGTAGAAGCCCCCTCAATGCAACCGGAAGCACTTGCATCATAATCACGTGGCAGTCATGAGACTTTAGGTTCTGGAACTTTTTCTCTACCCTGTTTATTATTCCCTTTATATTCGACGAGAAGCCAGACGGTACCTTAATACTGTGCAGGCATTCAAAGAAGATTTCCTTCTCTTCTTTGGTAAGAGCATAGCTGGCATGACCCTTATGTATGTTGTCTTTTCCATGCATACGTTGCTGGTCCTCCCGTGCCTCAGGTGTATCTTTTGTCTTCCCATACACGCCCAAGAAGCCAAGCAGGGTCACACAAAGATTCATCGTCACGTGCATCACGTCGATTACAGAGCGGACCTCTAGGTCCTTCCAATAGGGCGGGTCCCAAAATATAGATTTCTTCTTCCACATGGGTGCGCGTCCGTCGGCGTCATTCGAAACAGGTTGTCCGCCAGGACCCTTTCCAAAGACTACCTTCAAATCCTTGACCATATCATGTACATCAGCACCAGTATGGTGGCGAGGCTTCGTCCGGTGATCCGCCTCTCCTTTGAAATGCTTGCCTTTCATTCTTACGGGATGCCTGCTCGAAAGAAATCGACGATGTCCCAGGTACACATTCTTCCTACAATTGTCCAAATATATACTATCGGTATCATCCAAACAGTGCGTGCATGCACGGTATCCCTGTTTGTCTATCCTGAAAGGTTACTGAGAGCAGGACAATCATTGATGGTCATGAACAGCAAGGCCTTTAGGTCAAATTCTTCGCACATGTGCTCATCCCACGCACGTACACCTGTTCCATTCCACAGCTATAAGAGTTCTTCAACTAATGGCCTTAGGTACACATCAATGTCATTGCTGGGTTTCTTAGGGCCTTGGATGAGCACTAGCATCATAATGACCTTCCGCTTCATGCACAACCAAGGAGGAAGGTTATACAAACATAGAGTCACAGGCCAGGTGCTATGCTTGCTGCTCTGCTCCCCAAAAGGATTAATGCCATCTGCGCTTAGACCAAACCATACGTTCCTTGCGTCATCTGCAAACTCCTTCCCATACTTTCTCTCGATTTTTCTCCACTGCGACCCGTCAGCGGGTACTCTCAACTTTCCGTCTTTCTTATGGTCTTCTCTGTGCCATCGCATTGCTTGGCATGCTCTTTGTTTTGGAACAAACGTTTCAACCATGGTATTATAGGAGCATACCACATCACCTTGGCAGGAATCTTCATCCTAGGGCGCTCGCCCTCGACATCACCAGGGTCATCGCGCCTGATCTTATAGCGCCATGCACCACATACCGAGCAAGCGTTCAAATCCTCATACTCACCGCGGTAGAGGATGCAGTCATTAGAGCATGCATGTATCTTCTGCACCTCTAACCCTAGAGGGCAGACAGCCTTCTTTGCTTCGTACGTACTCTCGGGCAATTCGTTGTCCTTTGGAAGCATATTCTTTATCATTACCAGCAACTTTCCAAATCCCTTGTCAGATACACCATTATCTGCCTTCCATTGCAGCAATTCCAGTGTGGTGTCCACCTTTTTCATGTCAGCTTCACAATTCGGGTACAACAATTTCTTGTGATCCTCTAACATGCGCTGTAACTTCTTCTTCTCCAGATCACTTGCGCAGTTTCTCTTTGCATCGGCAATGGCCCGACCTAGATCATCAGCGGGCTCATCTGATGCCTCTTCTTCAGCTTCTTCCCGCATTGCCGGCTCAGCTTCCTCCCCTATTGTTGTATCATCATATTCAGGGAACCCATCACGGCCAGGATAGCTGTCGTCGTCCTCTTCTTCTTCATTGTCTTCCATCATAACCCCTCTTTCTCCGTGCTTGGTCCAAACATTATAGTGGGGCATGAAACCGGACTCAAACACAGGTGGACGTGAATTGTTCTTGACTTAGAGTAATTGTTATCATTCTTACAACCAACAGATGGACAAGGCATAAAACCATCCGCCCGCTTGTTTGCCTCAGCCGCAAGCAGAAAAGTTTGCACACTATTAATGAACTCAGGAGAGAATTGGTCATTGTACATCCATTGTCGGCTCATCTTCATTACACAACACCGAAAAGACCAAATTAATACAAGTTCATACATAAAGTTCATACAACACTTAAATGCAACAAACAAATAACTCTCTAGCTAAAGAATTTAAATGCAGCAACAAATGCGATCAAGATCGCAACTAAGGTAACAATTGATCCAACAGCATAATGATACCAAGCCTCACCATGAATGGCATATTTTCTAATCTTTCTAATCTTCAAGCGCATTTTATCCATCTTAATCTTGTGATCATTGACAACATCAGCAACATGCAACTCCAATTCCATCTTCTCCCCCTCAATTCTTTTCATTTTTTCTTTCAAATCCTCGTTTTCTCTTTCAACTAAATTTAACCTCTAGACAATAGGGTCGGTTGGAATTTCGGGTTCACATACCTCCTACATACAAAATCTATGTCAGCTTGATGGGCATAATGTTTCAAAAACAAGAAATGCAACAAATAGTTTTAAAAGAGAATATACCACATCCGAATCATAACCCGGACGAGAGCCGACGGGGATGGATATCAAAACCATGGCACTATGTATAACAAACAACATACGAGTAAGATAATTATACAAGTAACTATATATCCAAATCACACAAACATCAATTTTTATATAAAACATTCATGAACAAGAGGCTCACCACAAGGTGGTGCCGGCGACGGGACGGTGCGGGCGATCGACGGTGGTTACGACGGAGATTTAGAAGGCACTAAGTAAACCACACCTACATATGCAAACTAAGTGTTATTTTTGACCTCAAATTGCATATAAATCAAATACTAGCACACATATATATAATTCCTCCCAAATTACTAAACTCACAAATCAATCACTATATAAAGCATTGCAAGAGCTAATCTAGCAATGAGAGATGAAAGGACAAAGTTGCTAACCTTTGTGATCATTTGAATGGATGGGGGCCTTCAAATCTTGACAAATTTTGGGCAAAATGTGTGATGAGCTTGAGAGGAAGAGGGGAAGAACAGAGAGGAGAGGGGAAAGGGGAAGAACATAGCGAGCTCGGGTGGACGAAGGGTGTATGTAGGACGACCTTTAGCACCGGTTCGTGATACGACCCGGTACTAAAGGTGCTGGAGGGGCCCCGGACTGACAACATCCTGCCACCACTCACTTTAGTACCGGTTCGTGGCACGAAAGAACCGGTGCTAAAGGTTTGCCACGAACCGGTACTAATGAGAGCGGCCGGCTAGCCGTTGGAACCGGCACTAATGCACACATTAGTGCCAGCTCAAAACCAAACCAGCACTAATGTGCTTCACATTTGACCCTTTTTCTACTAGTGTAACTCTCCAACTCATACATTATTTAATGTCCCTTCATTCTTACCGAAGGATGATTGCTATGATGATTGTTATGATCCCGTTGATTCTTTTCAAATACCCCTTTTTAATGAACTTGATGCTTGTGGCCATGATGCCAATATGAATGATGCTTATGGTGATGAACTTGCTATAGTTCCTTATGTTAAACATGAAATTTTTGCTATTGCACCCACACATAATAGTCCTATTATCTTTTTTAATTCTCCAAACTACACTATATCAGAGAAGTTTGCTCTTATACATTAAGGATTATGTTGATGGGTTGCATTTTACCTTTGAACATGGTGATTTTGATGAATGTAATATGCATGTTCTTGCTGCTCCTACTTGCAATTATTATGAGAGAGGAACTACATCTCCACCTCTCTATGTTTCCAACATGATAAAATTGCAAGAAACTGTTTATACTATGCATTGGCCTTTACTATATATGTGTGCATGAATTGTTCTTTTATGACATGCCGATGCATCGAAAGAGAGTTAGACTTCATTGTTTCATGATATATGTTACTTTGTGCTCACTACTAAATGCCAAATCATTGCTAATTCAAATTGGCTTTGATATACCTTGGGATCCGGGTGGATCCATTACTTGAGCACCTTATGCCTAGCTTAATGGCTTTAAAGAAAGCGCTGCCTGGGAGACAACCCGAAAGTTTTAGAGAGTCATTTATTTCTATTGAGTTCTTTTATAAAGTTTAAAAACAAAAAAAATAAAGAGGGGAACCTAAAACTTTTTCAAAAAGAAAAGTGAAAGTGAGAAAGACGAGCATTGTTAAAATGGGAGCTAGCCTTGAACTTTGTTCATGTCCATGGAAACTTTGTGACCCTTGATTACAGAAACTTTTCAACAAAAATAATTATCCCCTTGTACAATTCTTTGTATTATAAAAATAATGTGCCAAGATTTGCCTTTAGGATGTCTACATTGCTTGTTGGTTTGTGCGGTGCAGAACAGAAACTTTGGTTGTAGTGCGTGATTTTACATTTTTACTGGAATGTCAAACGGTTCTAAAAAAATTTGCACTGTCTTTATATACAAATTGTTTATTTTTCCTAATTTTCGCAAAATTGTTTGAGTATCAGAGGTATGGTGAATGTTCATATTACTATAAACTGTCATGTTTAAGACAAATTCTATTTTTGATGCATTGTTTGCTTGTTTTGATGAAACTATCAATTTCTATCAATGGATTAAGCCATGGAAAAGTTATATTATAGTAGATACAATGCAAAAACAAAATATGAATTGGTTTGCAATAGTATTAGAGTAGTGATTTGCTTTATTATACTAACGTATTTTACCGAGTTTTTTGTTGAGTTTTGTGTGGATGAAGTGTTCAAAGATTGAGGAGGTCTTGATGTGAGGAGAAGGAGGAGAGGCAAGAGCTCAAGCTTGGGGATGACCAAAGCACCACAAGTAAATATTCAAGGAGACTCAAGCGTCTAAGCTTGGGGATGCCCCGGAAGGCATCACATCTTTCTTCAACAAGTATCGGTATGTTTTCGGATTCGTTTCGCTTGTGCGATATGTGCAAATCTTGGAGCGTCTTTTGCATTTTGTTTTCACTTTTGTTTTATGAACCATGCTGGTATGAGATAGTCTTTGGTGGCTTTATAGAATGCTTCGTGTGCTTGACTTATATATTCTGAAGTTTGGATTGCTTGTTTCTCTTCACATAGAAAACCGCCATTTGTAGAATGCTCTTTTGCTTCACTTATATTTGTTACAGCGTGGGCATATCTTTTGTAGAAAGAATTAAACTCTCTTGCTTCACTTATATCTATTTAGAGAGATGACAGAAATTGGTCATTCACATGGTTAGTCATAAAATCCTACGTAAAACTTGTAGATCACTGAATATGATATGTTTGATTCCTTGCAATGGTTTTGCGATATAAAGGTGGTGATATTAGAGTCGTGCTAGTTGAGTAATTGTGAAATTATGAAATACTTGTGTTGAGGTTCTAAAAAAAATTTCACTGTCTTTCTATACAAATTGTTTATTTTTCCAAATTTTCGCAAAATTGTTTGAGTATTAGAGGTATGGTGAATGTTCATATTACTATAGAGTGTCATGTTTAAGACAAATTCTATTTTTGATGCATTGTTTGCTTGTTTTGATGAAACTATCGATTTCTATCAGTGGATTAAGCCATGGAAAAGTTATATTATAGTAGATACAATGCAAAAACAAAATATGAATTGGTTTGCAATAGTATTAGAGTAGTGATTTGCTTTATTATCCTAACGTATTTTACCGAGTTTTTTGTTGAGTTTTGTGTGGATGAAGTGTTCAAAGATTGAGGAGGTCTCGATGTGAGGAGAAGGAGGAGAGGCAAGAGCTCAAGCTTGGGGATGACCAAGGCACCACAAGTAAATATTCAAGGAGACTCAAGCGTCTAAGCTTGGGGATGCCCCGGAAGGCATCACATCTTTCTTCAACAAGTATCGGTATGTTTTCGGATTCGTTTCGCTCGTGCGATATGTGCAAATCTTGGAGCGTCTTTTGCATTTTGTTTTCACTTTTCTTTTATGAACCATGCTGGTATGAGATAGTCTTTGGTGGCTTTATAGAATGCTTCGTGTGCTTGACTTATATATTCTGAAGTTTGGATTGCTTGTTTCTCTTCACATAGAAAACCGCCATTTATAGAATGCTCTTTTGCTTCACTTATATTTGTTACAGCATGGGCATATCTTTTGTAGAAAGAATTAAACTCTCTTACTTCACTTATATCTATTTAGAGAGATGACAGAAATTGGTCATTCACATGGTTAGTCATAAAATCCTACGTAAAACTTCTAGATCACTGAATATGATATGTTTGATTCCTTGCAATAGTTTTGCGATATAAAGGTGGTGATATTAGAGTCGTGCTAGTTGAGTAATTGTGAAATTATGAAATACTTGTGTTGAGGTTTGCAAGTTCCGTAGCATGCACGTATTGTAAAAGTTGTGTGACAAAATTGAAGCATGGGGTGTTCTTTTATTGCTTTCCTTATGAGTGGCGGTCGGGGACGAGCGATGGTCTTTTCCTACCAATCTATCCCCCTAGGGGCATGCGTAGTAGTACTTTGCTTTGAGGGCTAATAAAATTTTGCAATAAGTATATGAGTTCTTTATGACTAATGTGAGTCCATGGATTATACGCACTCTCACCCTTCCATCATTGCTAGCCTCTTCGGTACCATGCATTGCCCTTTCTCACCTCGAGAGTTGGTGCAAACTTCTCCGGTGCATCCAAACCCCGTGATATGATACGCTCTATCACACATAAACCTCCTTATATCTTCCTCAAAACAGCCACCATACCTACCTATCATGGCATTTCCATATCCATTCCGAGATATATTGCCATGCAACTTCCATCATCATCATAAACATGACTTGATCATTTATTGTCATATTGCTTTGCATGATCGTAAGATAACTAGCATGATGTTTTCATGGCTTGTCCGTTTGTTTGATGTCATTGCTACGCTAGATCATTGCACATCCCAGTACACCGCCGGAGGCATTCATATAGAGTCATACTTTGGTCTAGACATCGAGTTGTAATATTAAGTTGTAAGTAAATAAAAGTGTGATGATCATCATTATTAGAGCATTGCCCCAGTGAGGAAAGGATGATGGAGACTATGATTCCCGCACAAGTCGGGATGAGACTCCGGACTTTAAAAAAAAGAGGCCAAAGAAGCCCAAATAAAAAAAGAGGCCAAAGAAGCCCACCAAAAAAACAAAAAACTAAAAAACTAAAAAATGAGAGAAAAAGAGAGAAGGGGCAATGTTACTATCCTTTTACCACACTTGTGCTTCTGAGTAGCACCATGTTCTTCATATAGAGAGTCTCTTGAGTTATCATTTTCATATACTAGTGGGAATTTTCATTATAGAACTTGGCTTGTATATTCCGATGATGTGCTTACTCAAATGCCCGAGGTCTTCATGAGCAAGCAAGTTGGATGCACACCCACTTAGTTTCTAGTTTGAGCTTTCATACACTTATAGCTCTTAGTGCATTTGTTGCGTGGCAGTCCCTACTCCTCACATTGACATCAATTGATGGGCATCTCCATAGCCCATTGATTAGCCACATCGATGTGAGACTTTCTCCTTTTTGTCTTCTCCACACAACCTCCACCATCATATTCTATTCCACCTATAGTGCTATGTCCATGGCTTGCGCTCATGTATTGCATGAGGGTTGAAAAGGCTGAAGCGTGTTAAAAAGTATGAACCAATTGCCCGGCTTGCCATCAGGGTTGTGCATGATGGGAGCATTTTGTGTGACAAAAATGAAGCATGGCCAAACTATATGATTTTGTAGGGATGAGCTTTCTTTGGCTATGTTATTTTGAGAGGACATAATTGCTTGGTTAGTATGCTTGAAGTATTATTGTCTTGATGTCAAATGATAGGTTGTTGCTTTGAATCACTCATGTCTTAATATTCATGCCATGATTAGATACATGATCAAGATTATGCTAGGTAGAATTCCACATCAAAAATTATCTTTTTCATCATTTACCTACTCGAGGACGAGCAGAAATTAAGCTTGGAGATGCTGATACGTCTCCGTCGTATCTATAATTTTTTATTGTTCCATGCCAATATTATACAACTTTCATATACTTTTGGCAACTTTTTATACTATTTTTGGGACTAACATATTGATCCAGTGCCCAGTGCCAGTTCTTGTTTGTTGCATGTTTTTTGTTTCGCGGAAAATCCATATCAAACGGAGTCCAAACGTGATAAAAACTGACGGAGATTTTTTTTGGAATATGTGATTTTGGGGAAGAAGAATCAATGCGAGACGATGCCCGAGGGGGGCACGAGGCATGGGGCGCGCCGTGGGCCCTCGTGGACACCCCGTAAGGCGGTTGGTGCCCTTCTTTCGCTGCAAGAAAGCTAATATCCGGATGGATAGAGATCATTCCAAAATTTAGCCCAATCGGAGTTACGGATCTCCGGGAATTTAAGAAACGGTCAAAGGGCAGAATCAGGGAACGCAGAAACAGAGAGAGACAAAGAGACAGATCCAATCTCGGAGGGGCTCTAACCCCTCCCACGCCATGGAAGCCATGTACCAGAGGGGAAACCCTTCTCCCATATAGGGAGAAGGTCAAGGAAGAAGAAGAAGGAGGGGGGCTCTCTCTCCCCCTCGCTTCCGGTGGCATTGGAGTGCCACCGGGGCCATCATCGTCACCGCAATCTTCACCAACAGCTTCACCGCCATCATCACCAACTCTTCCCCCCTCTATGCAGCGGTGTAACCCCTTTTTTACCCGCTGTAATCTATACTTAAGCATGGTGCTCAACACTGTATATTATTCCCCAATGATGTATGTCTATCCTATGATGTTTGAGTAGATCCGTTTTGTCCTATGGGTTAATTGATGATCGTGATTGGTTTGAGTTGCATGTTTTATCATTGGTGCTATCCTATGGTGCTCTCCGTGTCGCGCAAGTGTGAGGGATCCCCGCTGTAGGGTGTTGCAATATGTTCATGATTTTCTTATGGTGGGTGGCATGAGTGACAGAAGCACATACCCGAGTAAGTAGGTTCTTTTCATATGGGAGTAAAGAGGACTTGATACTGTAATGCTATGGTTGGGTTTTACCTTAATGATCTTTAGTAGTTGCAGACGCTTGCTAGAGTTCCAATCATAAGTGCATATGATCCAAGTAGAGAAAGTATGTTAGCTTATGCCTCCCCCTCAAATAAAATTGCAATAATGATTACCGGTCTAGTTATCGATTGCCTAGGGACAAATAACTTTCTCGTGGCAAAAAGCTCTCTACCAAAAATAATTTAGTTGTGTCTTTATCTAAACAGCCCCTACTTTTTATTTACATGCTCTTTATTATCTTGCAAACCTATCCAAAAACACCTACAAAGTACTTCTAGTTTTATACTTGTTCTAGGTAAAGCGTGCGTAGAGTTGTATCGGTGGTTGATAGAACTTGAGGGAATATTTGTTCTACCTTTAGCTCCTCATTGGGTTCGACACTCTTACTTATCGAAAGAGGCTACAATTGATCCCCTATACTTGTGGGTTATCAGCCATGGACATAGCACTATGGGTGGAATAGGAATGGTGGTTGTGGAGAAGACAAAAAGGAGAATATAGTCTCACATCAACTAGGCGTATCAACGGGCTATGGAGATGCCCATCAATATATATCAATGTGAGTGAGTAGGGATTGCAATGCAATGGATGCACTAGAGCAATAAGTGTATGAAAGCTCAACAAAAGAAACTATGTGGGTGTGCATTCAACTTGCTTGCACACGAAGACCTAGGGCAATTTGAGGAAGCCCATCATTGGAATATACAAGCCAAGTTCTATAATGTAAAATTCCCACTAGTTTATGAAAGTGACAACATAGGAGACTCTCTATCATGAAGATCATGGTGCTACTTTGAAGCACGAGTGTGGAAAAGGATAGTAACATTTTCCCTTCTCTCTTTTTCTCTCATTTTTTTAGTTGGGCCTTCTTTTTTTTCTTTTGGACTCTTTTCTTTTTTTTCATCCGGAGTCTCTTCCCGACTTGTGGGGGAATCATAGTCTCCATCATCCTTTCCTCACTGGGACAATGCTCTAATAATGATGATCATCACACTTCTTTTTACTTACAACTCAAGAATTACAACTCAATACTTAGAACAAAATATGACTCTATGTGAATGCCTCCGGCGGTGTACCGGGATATGCAATGAATCAAGAGTGACATGTATGAAAAAATATGAAAGGCGGTGGCTTTGCCACAAATACAATGTCAACTACATGATCATGC
>NW_024119930.1:0-9295 GCF_003073215.2 Triticum urartu
GGGCGGTGGCGGCGGCTGCGCGTGGGGGCGGGAGTGCCGGGGTGCCCTATTCGCCCGGGGGGGGGGGGGGGGCTTTCTCTTTGTTTTTTTGTTAGTTTAGTTTTTTTCTCTCTTTTGTATTTTCTTTTCTTTTACTGTCTATTAGTTTCCTATTTTGTTTACTAATTATTTTATTTTTATAAAATATAAAAATAGTACCTAAACTAGCATTACCAAATATACCACTGCCAATATTATTTTGGCATTTAATTAAAATAGTTTGTAACCTTATAACTTGAAAACGTATTTAATTAATTGTTCAAGTTGCTGTTTTAGTTAACTTAGAGCATTTAAATATTTTATAAAAATGTGGTTTCTCCACCATTACTACTTACGATTTATTTGACACAACCTAAAAATTTTAGTTTTAGTTTCTGAAAACTTTTGTTGTTTGCCTTTAATTCAATTTTGAAGTTGGATCAGTTTCGAACTAACGCGAGGTTAGCAACAGTAATCGTGTGACGTGGCACCATTAACGTGCGATTACTGTAGCCTAATTATCCGGGCGTCACAGATCTAGCGCATGTGTGATCATATTTGTTGGTTTCTTGTGTACCTCTTGTGTTTTTACCCTCGTTTCCATCCTCGTGTTCTTCGTGTTCATCGCAGGGTCCGCTCCTTTCGTGAAAGATCGGGCCACTAGGGTTCTACCCTACATCAACTCCTTATGGTGGCTTCCAAGTCCTGAAATCATCACTTGTAACTCCGTTCTTGATCCCCTGGCGCATGCCATCATCTCCATGATTGAACTTGCTCCAAGGTTTATCTTTCTTGTCCAAACTAGGCCCTTCATTTGTAAGCAAAAAAAGTATCTAATTTAGGCAGCATCATATTCTCATGAACATTAGAATCGTTACCAAGAAACGAAAGTACCTGATAATTCAATTGGCGTGCGCGAGCTCTAGTAATTGGTCCAGTATGTATAGCGGCAGGGGATGTGGGTGTAACAATGGTATTAATGTCCTCATCATCCTCGCCTTCTTGAAATGAAGTTGTCCTCAACGAAAGCTCATCCTCCTCACCCAAATAAGGGTTCAAATCTGCAATGTTAAAAGTGGGACTAACCCCAAAATCTGCAGGCAGCTCAAGTTTATATGCATTATCATTTATTTTCTCTAACACCTTAAAAGGACCAGCTGCATGTGGCATTATCTTCGATTTGCGCAAATTAGGAAATCTATCCTTATGCAAATGTAACCAAACAAGATCTCCAGGTGCAAACACAACATGTTTTCTACCCTTATCTCCAGCAAGGTTATATTTAGCATTCATTCACTCAATGTTTTCCTTAGTTAACTCATGCATTTTTAAAATCAATTCAGCACGTTCTTTAGACGATTATATGCAAATTCAATATGAGGCAAGCATTCTTCCCACATTTTCTTATTATTCTTCAAAACAGCCCTAAGCATAGTAGACAATGTTCTATTGACTACTTCAGTTTGTCCATCAGTTTGGGGATGACAAGTAGTACTAAAACGTAGTTTAGTCCCCAACTTAGCCCATAAACATCTCCAAAAGTGGCTAAGAAATTTAGTATCACGGTCTGAAACAATAGTATTTGGCACACCATGCAAGCAAACAATTTCACGAAAGAACAAATCAGCAACATTAACAGCATCATCGCTTTTATGACATGGTATAAAGTGTGCCATTTTCGAGAACCTATCCACGACAAGAAATATGCTATCCCTCCCCTTCTTTGTTCGAGGTAAACCTAAAACAAAGTCCATAGATATATCCTCCCAAGGAACACTATGTACAGGCAAAGGCATATATAAACCTTGAGGATTGAGTCATGACTTAGCTTTTGGACATGTAGTGCAGCAAGCAACAAAATGCTCAACATCCCGTCTCATCGTTTGGCCAAAAGAAACGTGTAGCAAGAATATCCTCCATCTTCTTGATGCCAAAGTTTCCCATTAATCCTCCTCCATGTGCCTCCTGCAACAAAAAAAGATGAATGGAGGTAGCTGGAATGCATAGCTTGTTAGCATGAAACACAAATCCATCGTTAAGAATGAACTTGTTCCAAATTCTCCCTTCATTACAATTCTGCAATACATCTTTAAATATAGCATCATGCACATATTGATCTTTGATGATCTCCAAACCAAATATTTTAAAGTCAAGTTGTGAAAGCATAGTATAACGACGAGACAATGCATCAGCAATAACATTTTCTTTACCCTTCTTGTGTTGAATGACATAAGGGAAAGTCTCAATGAATTCAACCCATTTAGCATGTCTACGATTCAGTATTGCTTGACTTTCAATGTGTTTAAAAGATTCATGATTAGAATGTATAACAAATTACTTGGGCCATAAATAATGTTGCCATGTTTCTAAGGTCCGAACAAGAGCTTATAATTCTTTATCATAAGTAGAATAGTTCAGACTAGGCCCACTCAATTTTTCAGAAAAGTATGCAACAGGTTTGCCATCTTGTAATAACACACCTCCTAATCCAATTCCACTAGCATCACATTCAAGCTCAAAGGTCTTATTAAAATCAGGAAGTTGGAGTAAAGGAGGATGTGTCAACTTATCTTTCAATACCGTGAAGGCTTCTTCCTATGTGATAGGGGCAAAGGTGTCCTGTCTTTCGATGAGATGGTGGCTATCGGTTTAGAGGAAGTCGACTTTGACGATCCGACCACGAATGTGCGAGGACGTAGTGCCTTAGCAATCGATAAAGCAAGTCTGAGAGGTTCTTGACCATGCCGGAGCACGATTAACCTGACCACAAAGGTCTATTTCTTGCAGGAAAACGAAGAACAAGCAAGAAACTAAGATTGCAATCTGGATATTGCGAATATAATAAGAAAGCTTTATTGATCAAAGGTGGGGTTCTATGACGTCTTGATCTGGTCGTTGGACACAAACGAAGTACGCGAAGTTGTAGCTATGGCAAACTTTTTATCTAAACAAAACCGAAGGAAAAAGCTACTAGATGGATCTACTTATATAGGAGCAAGGGGTGGCGGCCAAGGAGGTGGAAGCACGTCCCAAGGCAGCCTAAAACTAACCCTAGGTCGTACAAGGCTCATGGGCCCAAGTGGAGGTGGTGCAACACCTTTGGACTTGTTGTTTGACTCGGATTCTGCTGCAGCGTCAGATTGTTTCGTCGATATCTCAATACTCTGCATGAATTTGAAGGTGATTCCACATGGGTTGGAAAGAGCACGAAATCTACTTTCCAACAAAAAAACAATCACCCAATTCGGAGTCCTATGAAAAACTTGTTGACGTTTGGAGTCAGGTATGTCTGTGCAGTCCGAATCTAAATCCAGAACGTGAGAGACTTGGACTCCATCTTTTCGTGGCCCAAAAGTGACGTGAGAGGACTTTTGAACTGAACCTAAACTTCTCATTTTCCCTTATCTTCATATGTGGATTGTACAAATATCCCGTACACCTGCAATTAGACAAAACACAAAAGTGTGTGAAGTATTTTTCTTCTGGATAACATAAATAGATTGTTGAATAGTTTCCACTAGAAATCACCTCACAAATATGCACGTATGAACTATTTTTGGTCGTATCCAAGGTAGTCATGTCATCATCATCCTCCCCTTCTTGAAAACAAAGCCATCATCGGCGTTGCTTAATCTGAAATGTTGCTAACAAAAGAGACAAGGTGTACATGTTGTATATGTATATGTCATCCATTTTTACTTCCCTTGATTTTGGACATACGACACATGTATACATGAGTAACTTTCATAGTTCATAAATTCTAAAGCCAAAAAATTATCACAAGAAGTAGAAGGCATGAAAATATTGCAACTCAGTTTGCACATATAAGTAAAGCTCTTATTCATTTCAAAATATTGACAATGTTCATCATTAAACCATCCCAACATTGGTGAATAAACCTTACTTGCATCAAATTTACATGCTACAACATGCTTAAATAAGCAAACATGCAATAAGTCATTGGACATAGAATCATCACCAAGATTAGAGGTCATATCAAAAATATTAAACATTGCTTCTTTTGCATCAACAGTTAATTCAATGGGTGCACTCAAAATTGTTGGTATTTCAGTTATTTGATCACATGACACATTCATGACACTAACAAGATTCTCTAAAATAGGTGGTGTGCTCACATCAACAGGTAACTCAACACATGATGCATTCAAGCTAACTAGGCATGCATCATTCTCATGTGAAGTTATATCATCAATAGCTTTATTGTTACCTTGTCGCGAAGACGAAACTGATGTAGGTACGGACGTTGACATTGTACCATACTCTTGAGATGATGTCGCGCTCACAATTCGAGGTGGGGCTGCTCTAGTAGGTGCAACGGTGGAGGAACCAACCGGCGGTGTTGAGCATGAACTGGAGTTGTTGTTGTTGTCACCCAATGCATCCTCCTGTATCTGTCTCTCAAAGGTACAAGCACGAACATACATACCAGTAATGCAACAAGGAATATACTGAAATCTTGCACGGATATCATGGTTCAAACCACCAAAAAATCTATTCATTGTATCATCCTCAGATTCTTCTATGTCACAATGATGCATATAAGATTTGAACTCTTGGTAGTAAGCATGAACAATGTTACTACCTTGTTTTAATTGTTCCAATTTGTGAAGCAATTCACGACGATAGTCAGGAGGAAAAAATTGTTGTCTCCTTACAGCTTTCAAAACTTTCCAAGTTGTGGGTTGGTTATCAATGTTTTTCTTACAATGTACACTGCAGCAAACAGAAGCAAAACCAGTAAATGCTCTAGTGGTAGCTCATACTCTCTCAAGTTCAGAAAAATCATGGTGAGTAAAAACTTGTTCTACTTCAAGCTCCCAAGCTAGATAAATAGCAGGATTAAATCTACCCTCAAATGACGGTAAAGAGATAACTTGACCATGTCATGTGTGCGTTGTCCCAACTCTCGTGATGGTGAAGATGTGTCCGTCGTCCAAGAACTTCTATCTCCTAAACCTGTCATGATTAGTAGAAACAAGAAACAAAATTCGAGAATAATGTTACTATGAACTACTAGGATGTGGTTGTAAAGTGCTCATAGTAAAGCAAATATCAATATCTTACAAGTTCTTACCATGTGGCAGGTGGTGACAGGAAACCAGCGGTGTCAAATAACTCCAAAGATTGTGTAAAGCGATTGCCAGGAGAACGTACGTATACACGGTGCAGAAATATGTGGAGCTGGGTTGGCTATATTTGGTAGCAAAAGATTAGCAATAATCAATTTAGAGATGCAATGTTGAATAAACGCTCAACGATGGTACTGTGCTGGTCCTAGGCTAGACCAGACTAGAGACGCGAGCCTAGAACACTAATAAGGTCATGTCGTAGCACAAATAGCTTCAATAAAGGATATGAAGTAGCTCTGGACAACAAAATATAAGTGAAGATCACAATAGCCATAAAGATAATGATGTGAAACAACAGCCAAGAAGGATATATCAACAACTTTCTCTCCAACTTTCCTCTGGAAAAGTTTATGCCAATTTTTTGATAATTTCTTTCGAGAATGGTATTGACTCAAGTTTTCAAACGCAAAAGGAATCACTCAATTATGAGTTGATATGAGGGGTCAAAAAATTCTAAAACTGGCCTGAAAAACTAGAATAAGCTATGTTCGTGAACTTCGGAGGGAAAAAAGACCTATTGAGAAGCCGATTTTGAGGTGCCAAATATTGAACAAGCTTCTGCAACTATTTAGATGCGGCTCGTCGCTAGCTTTCATTTGAGTACTCACGGAGCTAAAATGGACTTCGTACGAGGAAGTTATGCCTGTTTTACTGAATAGTGCACAAAACAGATTCCAATCCGAATTTAACTACGAGATTGAGTCTAGATAGATCTGAATTTTGTTTTTTTTTCTTCTCTTTTTTTCCACACACTTTTTTGTTCTTTTTCTTTCTTTTTTTCTCTCATTTTTTTCTCTCCCTCTTTTTATCTCTCCCTCTTTCCAAAACAAACTAGATAAGATGCAGATTGGATCAAGCGAAGATGCGAAGATGACAATGAACGATGGGTAGCACGTGGAGGAAATTGATGGATGGGTGGTGGACAGCGGAAGGGATAACGATGCAGCAGTGACGTGACTAATGTGAACAGAACTCGAAACCCTAAACGAACTAGACACTAAGACCAGTAACTCGACACGACGATGCAAACGATAATTCAACTATGCAAGCAATGAAAAGAAAATTGCAAAGGCTCAGACTGGCTTTGACAAAGGATGAATTGATCTAACTTTTTTGTGGCTTTTTCTTGGACAATAGGTAAGAAAATAAATCTAAGCTAGGAAAAACTGAAAATTCTCATCGAGCAACCTGAAAACTGATACCACTTGATAGGGGAAAAGGTGTCTCGTCTTTCGATGAGATGGTGGCTATCGTTTTGGAGGAAGTCGACTTTGATGATCCGACTACGAACATGCGAGGACATCGCGCCTTAGCAATCTCTAAACCAACTCCGAGAGGTTATTGACCACGCCAGAGCACGATCAACCTGACCACGAAGGACTATTTCCTTCAGGCAAACGAAGAACAAGCAAGAAACTAAATTTGCAATTTGGATATTGCAAATATAAGAAGAAAGCTTTATTGATCAAAGGTGGGGTTCTGTGACGTCTTGATCTGGTCGTTGGACACAAACGAAGTACGCGAAGTTGCATCTATGGCAAACTTTTTATCTAAACAAAATCCAAGGAAAAAGCTACTAGATGGATCTACTTATATAGGAGAAAGGGGTGGCGGCCAAGGAGGTGGAAGGACGTCCCAAGGAAGCCTAAAACTAACCCTAGGTCGTACAAGGCTCATGGGCTGAAGTGGAGGTGGTGCAACACCTTTGGACTTGTTGTTTGACTCGGATTCTGCTGCAGCATCAGATTGTTTCGTCGATATCTCAATATTACGGACCAATTTGAAGGTGATTCGAAATGGGTTGGAAACAGCACGAAATCTACTTTCCAACAAAAAAAGAATCACCCAATTTGGAGTCCGTATGAAAAAGTTGTTGACGTTTTGAGTCAGGTATGTCTGTGCAGTCCGAATCTGAATCCGGAACGTGAGAGACTTGGACTCTATCTTTTCTTGGCCCAAAAGTGACGTGAGAGGACTTTTTGAACTGAACATAAACTTCTTCTTTTCCCTTATCTTCATATGTGGATTGTACAAATGTCCCATACACCTGCAATTAGACAAAACACAAAAGTGTGTGAAGTATTTTTGTTCTAGATAACATAAATAGATTGTTGAATACACTACTAGAGAAAAGCCTAGCAGTAGCACGGGTTTTAGGCCTATCAGTAGCGTTGGGCGATGCGCTACTGATAAGGCGATACAGCTAACGTATAGCAGTAGCGTGCCTCCGACCACGCTACTGCTAAATTGACTTAGTAGTAGCGACTTCCCGGAGGAGCGCTACTGGTAATTAGTAGTAGCGCTTCTCCCTGCCCGTGCTGCTACTATTATTTCGTATTTTATTTATTTTTTATTTCATGTTGTATTCGTACACCTTTACACAAGTTTTCATACAACAGAAATTTAGAAATTGTTTTTACATCATAATGAGTTATTACATCACGGGGTGAAAGAACCGTGGACTAGTTTCAAGTGGATGGACATCCACTTGAAACTTATCCGCGGTTCTTTCACCCAATGATATAATAAATATCATCATTATCATCATATCATTACCAACTTATCATCATAATACATCATTGTCATATAACACCTCCTCAAGATCATCGTTTTCATCAATGAGACATCACATAGCAAATTGGTCACTAGTCGTAATCACAAGTACTCCTCATCATCAACTCTAACACATTGTATCACATAATAAACATATTGCACCTCATAGGACCTACTACATTCTCTTAGGACCTACTATATTCTCTAAGGTAAAATAGCATAAAACAAGATAGCCCCTGACTCTCCATTATGGAGAATGGAGATTATCCTGTCTCCAATTCTTGCCTTTTGCTTAATGTTACTTCCAAGAACCTCCTTGCGAATGTCCAAACATTTTTTCCATTCTTTGATTAGCATGTGTTCACCGGTTTTAGAAATCTGATATGCACAGGTGAGCTCCTTAGATTGGCCTGGCTGTATGTTCAGAACTGCAAGGCGACCATTCTGATACATCAGATGAGGCACACAATCCATCAGGATTTTCTGTTGAAAAACATAGTAATAACTTCGTAGTTAGCAAATATGTACTAGTTTTAAGAGTATGCAAAAGATGCACGGATGTCGTAATAGTAAAAAATCTTACCAGGGTATCTCCATAGAAGTTATCATGGTTTAACACGTGCACTAGTGGCACGTATTCACCATAATTTGGAGGAGTTCGATAATAGGTATTGTAATTCTCAAGATAAGTACAATAAGCTATCATATGACTGTTCTCCTTATAAGTTAATTCGGAGCCATCAGTGTAGTGGGTTTTGTCTACCATCTTCTGCACATTCTTTCAAAATTCAAAATAAGTTGTCAATGGAAATAAGCTGTCAAATATTTTGAAATAAACAATATAAATTAGTTAATAACTATGTGTGAGAAACTCACATTGCGGTAGAATCGGAAGCGTATCAACAAGGACCCAAATGTCCATGTTGTCTTGCTCGATGTCAGGATCACCAAGATCCATGGTGACAATCATACCCTCATAAAAACCATACATTTTGCAAAGTGCTTCCCAATTTTGGCAACCAAAATGGGTTACACTCTGAGAATTGTACAGATTTACTTCAAAATCGATATCATGATGGGTCCTTAGGTGTATTTTCTTTGTTTGAAAATTTTCATGGTCTTCAAAAGCCATCCTCTCCAAGACATAGCGTCTTGCATGGCATGGGATAAGCTAGTCGAATTGTAAAAGATGAAAATTAGACGTTGAAATAGTTGAAGTCAAGCTTAATTACGAAAAAAACACTTGTTGTTGTTGCGTACCGTTTCAACATCGAAGGTCTCCCCGAGCTTAATGCTGAAGCGTCGATCTTCGTCCAGCTTAACGAACATGTCGCGCATACCTCAATCGTCGTGGCACCAGCTGAACTCCCCCGGGACACTGTCGTCGTCCGAGTATGACATTTCCTACGTTCATAATTCAAAGATTAAACTTGTACAATTAAATATATGTACTAAAAACCTATATTATATCATTATTTTTCGAGAAAATCCAGGCCACTCGATATTGCCTACATATTCTAGCACAAGTCATGCCAGAATTCACGAAAAAATCCGGCATGACCTTTGCTAAAAAA
>NW_024119931.1:0-10521 GCF_003073215.2 Triticum urartu
GTCCGAAACCCTGATACTCGGAAAGAGTTTGTCCAGTTTGTACACGAAGTGCGTCTAGTTTTTGCCGTGACCCTCTCTACTCTTTCGCGCATGCTATGCGGGTGATATGATGATACCATGCCAAGTTTCAACATTTTCAGGATTCATTTTGTAGTGATTTTCAATTTCACTGTCATTTAGCTCTCTAAACAATTAGGTAAATGACCGAAAAACAACAAATGATGTCAGAACATGTTGGAAATTGATAACGTCGCTTTAAATGCTGCATACTGAATGCAAAAGAAGTCCGGAGTTTAAATAAGTTATTAAAAATAAAAAAGAGGTGCAATGCTGGTTAATTTGCTTCAAGCCATTCGGAATAGTGTAGACTGCACTGCACATAGCTCAGTGCAATCTATGCTATTCCGCAAGGCTTGAAGCTAATCAACATGTAGGTGAGCATTGCAACTCTTCATCATTGTCTGTGCACTCACGGCTTATAAACCGCTCATACTGCCTCTCTCTTGGCGAGGTGGGACTAAAAACAGCTTGCTATAAATGCATTAGTACCGGTGCGTGGTAAGAACCGGCACTAAATGGTGATGGTGGGGCCATAGCCTGACCGCAGGCTGATGCAGCCTCTTTAGTACCGGTTCGTGGCATGAACCGGTACTAAAGGTTCGCCACGAACCGGTACTATTGATCGCCGCCACGAACCGGCACTAATGTACACATTAGTGCCGGCTCTAATTCAAACCGGCACTAATGTGCTTCACGTTTGACCCTTTTTCTACTAGTGTATGGAGACGAGGATTTCAGCGACACGAGTTGAAAGCCTACAGAACTTGCTTGGTTTCTCGGGCTGCTTCGCGGTAAGTAGTAGGGGACTGAGCGGTGGTATTGGTATGTTCTGGACCTCAGGTCTGGACGTGGAACTGAAAAACTATAGTGCCGGCCATATTGATATAATGGTGCGGAAAAAGTACGATGCCACTAAGCAGTGGCGGGTGACTGGTTTCTACGGAGCTCCGAAAGTGGAGGATCGATGCCACAGCTGGAGATTTCTGAGAATGCTTTTTGCAATCCAACATGAAGCTTGGATGTGCATTGGAGATTTTAACGAGACCCTTGTCGGCTTAGAACACTTTTCCAGAACCCCCCGACCAGAACGGCAAATGCGGGCGTTTAGGGAAACGATGGATGAGTGTGCGCTCTCTGACCTAGGATGGTCAGGAACGGAATATACATGGGACAATATGCAGCCGGGCCGGTCAAATGTGAGAGCCCGGCTTGATAGAGCTTTTGAAAATGTTGCATTCATGCAGATGTTCTCAAATGTAAGGATTAGACACATTGTCACAAAAGAATCCGATCATTGTTTTGTTCTCGCGGACTTGCGAGAGAACCTCACGTCAACTACACCTAGAGGGCATAAACCCTTCAGATATGAAGACATGTGGCAAACGCATGTAGACTATGACAAGTTGGTCCTGGATTCATGGCAGAAAGGTGCAGGTCAAGCAGGTTTGCAGGGTATAGCTCAGGCCCTAAGCTCGTTGCAAGGTACACTTGTTGCATGGGGGGCGAGAGAGTTTGGGTGTTTGTCACGCAAGATCAAAAAGCTACGCGAGAAGCTAACTAGACTGCGTGGTCAAGCTTCAAGAAGGGGGCCAACAGATGAGGAGAAAGCAGTTGCGAAGAAGCTGAAACTTGCACTGCATCAAGAAGAAATTTGGCTACGACAGAGATCGAGAGTCCCATGGTTACGGGAAGGAGATCAGAACACGGGTTATTTCCATGCTCAGGCAGCTCAGCGTAAACGGGTGAACAAGATAGAGAAGCTCGTCCGCGCTGATGGAACAATTTGTGATACTCTGGAAGAAGATCGCGATGAGGTTCAGAGCTTCTACGAGCAGCTCTACACTTCGCGAGGCTTCAATCAGATGCAAGAGCTTTTGGATGTTATAACTCCCCGGGTGACACCTTTGATGAATACTGATCTTGAAAAACCATACACAGAAGAGGATGTTCATAGAGCTCTCTTTCGGATGGCCCCATCAAAGGCCCCAGGGGTGGACGGATTCACAACGGGTTTTTATCAGCGCCACTGGAAACTGCTCAAGGATGATACTGTTCCAGCAGTGCTTGATTTCCTAAATGGGGGAGAAGTGCCAACGGGCTTGAATGACACGTCTATAACTCTTATCCCGAAGGTACGTTTCCCACAGAGAATTACCCAATATCGCCCTATATCACTCTGCCCGGTTTTGTATAAGATCGCTGCCAAAGCAATCGCTAACCGAGTTCGTGAGTGTTTGGATGAGATTGTGGGTGCAGAACAGAGTGCCTTCGTCCCCGGCCGGCTGATAACCGATAATATCCTCATTGCACATGAGAGCGTGCATGCAATGAGAAGAAGGAAAAAAGGGGGCAATCCAGTTTGTGCAATCAAGCTAGACATGATGAAAGCCTACGACCGGGTTGAATGGCACTATCTACAGGCCGTCATGCTCAAACTTGGTTTTGGAGTGGAGTTTGTTCGCCTTGTCATGAAGTGTGTCTCCTCTGTCAGATTTTCCATCCGTGTCAATGGCGAGCTCCTTCCGTTCTTTACCCCGTCGAGGGGTTTACGACAGGGGTGTCCCATGTCTCCGTACCTTTTTCTTGCTTTGTGCGGAAGGACTAACATCATTATTGAACCGTTTCGGTGGACAGGAGGTGGATAAAGGTATAAGAGTAAGCTACCGCTCACCATGGATCAACCATCTCTTGTTTGTGGACGACAGTTTGATCTTTATGCAAGCAAAGGAGCAGAGTGCTCACAGACTAAATGAGATTTTGAGAATATATGAGGAAGGTTCGGGCCAAGCGGTTAACAAGGAAAAAAGCTCTATTTATTTTAGTCCAAACACTCCGGCTCCGACTAAGTTGTTGCTAAAGCAAACACTGAATATTTCAGTGGAAGCTTTTAGCGAGGGCTATCTGGGTCTACCCACCGCTGTGGGTAGGATCACAAATGGGACGTTCGATCATATTGGGGAGAGGATTCGAAACAAGCTCCAAGGCGGATCAGAACGTCTGATTTTCTGTGTTGGACGGGAAGTACGGATTAAGGCGATTGCCCATGCCATTCCCATGTTCAGTATGAGTTGCTTTAAGCTAACCAAGAAGATATGTAAGAGTCTTGTCTCTTACTTGGCTAAATATTGGTGGAGTAGTTCCCTTGATCGCAGATCATTACACTGGAAAGCATGGGACGCTTTAACCAAGCCAAAGGCGAAAGGAGGGATGGGATTCCGGGACCTCGAGCTGTTTAACACGGCTCTACTCGGGAAACACGGATGGCGATTGATGACAAATCCTGATTCCCTGTGTGCTCGAGTTATCAAAGGAAGATATTACCCTACATGTGATTTTATGCAAGCCACAGCTCCTCGGTTCTCCTCTTCAACTTGGCGCGCTATCATCGCTGGGAGGGACGCATTGCAGATTGGTCTCCTTAAGCGTATAGGAGACGGCACTACAATTTCTATATGGAACGACAAGTGGATTCCGGGCACTATATCTATGTCAACGGTCTGCAGAATTGGTACTGCTCAGGTGAATTTTGTGGCGGACCTCATTGACCCCAGCAATGGGTCGTGGCTGGTGGATGTGGTGCGCGAGAACTTCATACCCCCAGATGTCGATGCTATTCTCAACATTCCATTGAGGCAGGGAGGGGGTGATGATTCGTTGGCATGGGCTTTTGAACGATCGGGTTGCTACACTGTAAAATCAGCGTATCGTGCTCTAATGACTCGCAACGAGCATATTGCTCTAGAGGAAGGGACGACTACCGAATCTTCAATGACAGATAAACAGATGTGGTCTCGTTTGTGGAAGCTCAAAGTCATTCCCAGAGTGAGAGTCTTCTGGGGGCGGGGGTTGCAAGGCATTCTCCCCGTCGAAGCCACTCTGAAATACCGCCATATTGAGACGGTAAGCACATGCAAATTGTGTCTTCAGTCTGACGAAGATATGATGCATGCACTACTGGAGTGCCCTCGCGCGAGGCAGTTTTGGGATGCAACACCAGAGTGGCTAAATGTTAAAAGGCCGATCCTGCACCCGCTAACCTGGTCAAGGGATATCCTATGTGACGATATATTTTCAGTCTGAAAGAGCGACTCTAGTGACTGTTATGTGGACGATTTGGACCTCTCGGAACAATATCACCCACGACAAAGCTGCGTTCAATCCTAGCCAATCCATGAGAAAGGTGCGGGAAACCCTAGCAGTTCTGTAGCTGCCTCGTGAGCATGCCCGTACTTTGCCGGGCCATGGTTGGCGCCCATCAGAGTTGGGCTGGATCAAAATAAATACTGATGGAAGTATTGCAATGGATGCAATAAGGGGAGGGACAGGGGGAGTTGCTCGATCTCGGTCTTCCTTTCTTGCGGCATGGTGCAAACCCTACCCTGGGATCACGGATCAGCTGATAGCTGAAGCTCTTGCCATTCGTGACGGAGTCATCTTCGCTCGTCTGAGAGGCTATGCAGAAGTGGTTCTTGAGTCTGACAATTTGGAGATTGTGAATCTCTGGAATTCGCGCCAAACATCCCGTGCGGTGGTGGCGCCTATCTTCTTAGAAATTGGGGAGCATGTTCCTTCTTTTAAGTCCTTTGTAGTTCAACATGTTGGTAGGGCAGGCAACGTCTCCGGTCATCTTTGTGCAAAGCAAGCGAGTACATTAGATGTTACGGAGTGTTGGCTTCAATCTACTCCTAGTTTTCTTGTAACCAGCCTCCTAGCAGATTCTGCTAGTGCTGTCGATGTTGAATAAAGAGCTCCCGATTTACTCGCAAAAAAAAGGTGATTGAAATGTGTCGTACTTCCAGTGAACTTCTGTAATAGAATATGAGTTTTTTTTAAGAAACTTCAATGCGTAGTGTCACATTAAAATTTACCGAACCCGAAAATAGAAAAATTATCGTTCAGTTAGAATTTGTAAACTCTCGAGTTCAGTAAAGAAAAGTTGTAGTTGATCAAATTTCGATTTGTTAAACTAGAAGGGAAATGGAAAATTAGAATGTGGCCAAGGAATAGAAAGCGGTGCTTCGAATTTAAGTCGCGACGGGGTGGTGGCGCAGTTGGCTAGCGCGTAGGTCTCATAGCTAACGTGAGTGATCCTGAGGTCGAGAGTTCGAGCCTCTCTCACCCCAACATTTTTTCTTTTTCTTTTTTTCCGTCAGCATTCAGCCATTCCTGAATTATTATTCCACCGACTAGTGTTTTTTCTCCGTTCTGCTGATGCCTGAGACTGGTAAGGTTCGGCAATATACATGTATCTGCTGAGCTTCCTGCACCGTCTCGTCGTCCTGCTGTTCTACCTACACTTGGATCTGCCCCTCCCTTCCCTTGTGCAGTAGCCCTGCTGTTCTGGAAGCGCTCAGTCGCTGGCCGCGCCGGGATGCTCCGGGCTCGTCACCCATGTTCCACCGGCAATCCTGGTGTACATCGGTTCTCCTGTTCTGCTAGAGATTACGTTGAGGCTGAGCCTTTCTTTCCTTGGCGTTTGTTTGCTGTGGCTGTTCCCCCTGTAGCTGAACTCTGTTTTACATTCTGTCTGTAAACACAGACGACTGACAGCGAGTCCAACAACGTCATACCAATAAAACTAGCAAACCGCTCGCCGTTAAGACACAATCATGTCGAGTAGAACAATCCTAAAACCTTATGCTTAATAGCTAAGCACACATCAATTAATACCCGATACAATAGGAGAAAAGAGAACTAAACTGGCTTTCAACTAGGAGAACGAGCACTGCAATCCACACTTTATCTGTTTCGAAAAAAAAACTATCCACACTTTACGCAGACAATTATCTGCGAGTACAAGTGGCAGGTACATGCATATCTTGCTCGTCGCCTGCCTTAGGTCTCTCTGCACAAGCAAATGTGAAGGGCAAATTTGTTATGTGTGACTTTTCCCGACAAAACTTACAATTAGGGAGTTCACGGATCTAAGCAAGGATTTTATCACATTTGCAAAAAAAAACAATGATTTTATCAGGAGCATGAAAGCAGATACGAGTACTGATTCAAACTTGTTATGCATCGTATTGGCCCACTCAAGGTGATGAATGGTCATGTTGACTAGATTTGTGGTAGGCGATCATCTCTAGAGCAACTAGCACCGTGGAGTGAATCTGGCAAGGGAAGCGAAAAGTACTTCCTCGAGGACAGTGGAAATCATGTCTACAAAAGAGAGGCCATAGCGCATCTTCAACACCGACTTATAAATTTACTCCAACACGAATACATAAATCGGTCATCCGATGCTATTCTGTATATGTCCGTCAGTAAATGGCAATTTAAAATTCTAATAAAGTCCGATGCATAGCACGCGCCAGATCACACCAGTGCCGGATCACATGTCCGATAACAACCAAAGAGAGACAAGTATGCTTAAATTTCCACATGCCCGATCACAAAAGAATACGAGTCCAACAGTCCGTGCCGAAAATTAAGATTTTTTGCCCTACCAGACCGGTAATCCAAGCATCCACGCTCAAGGTGTCGTCGCCGGCGCGTAGGCAGCCTCTGCCTCCGCCTCCGCCTCCTCCTCCTCTTTGTCCGCTGCTTCCAACTTAACTTTATGTCGTTGCAACATTTTATAGCGGACGACTTGCACGATCATTCTTGCGTCCGCATCCAAAGAGTCCAAATTCAAGGACAACATCTTGGCTCCTCCACATTGGCCCTCCAAATTCAAGAGCATCACCTTCTTCTCCTCGAGTATGGCCTTCTTCTCTTCGATCATGGCCCTCTTCTCTTCAAGCTTGAACTTCTTCTCGATCGCCTCCATCAACACTTTGAACCTCTCCGCCCTTTATTCCTCCTCGGTATCCGAGCGCTTGACGTTTGACTCCTCCTTCTTGGTCAAGATGTCCTCAAACCTGTCTGTCATCTTGACCGCGCGCCGGGATGCTCCGGGCTCGTCACCCATGTTCCACCGGCAATCCTGGTGTACATCGGTTCTCCTGTTCTGCTAGAGATTACGTTGAGGCTGAGCCTTTCTTTCCTTGGCGTTTGTTTGCTGTGGCTGTTCCCCCTGTAGCTGAACTCTGTTTTACATTCTGTCTGTAAACACAGACGACTGACAGCGAGTCCAACAACGTCATACCAATAAAACTAGCAAACCGCTCGCCGTTAAGACACAATCATGTCGAGTAGAACAATCCTAAAACCTTATGCTTAATAGCTAAGCACACATCAATTAATACCCGATACAATAGGAGAAAAGAGAACTAAACTGGCTTTCAACTAGGAGAACGAGCACTGCAATCCACACTTTATCTGTTTCGAAAAAAAAACTATCCACACTTTACGCAGACAATTATCTGCGAGTACAAGTGGCAGGTACATGCATATCTTGCTCGTCGCCTGCCTTAGGTCTCTCTGCACAAGCAAATGTGAAGGGCAAATTTGTTATGTGTGACTTTTCCCGACAAAACTTACAATTAGGGAGTTCACGGATCTAAGCAAGGATTTTATCACATTTGCAAAAAAAAACAATGATTTTATCAGGAGCATGAAAGCAGATACGAGTACTGATTCAAACTTGTTATGCATCGTATTGGCCCACTCAAGGTGATGAATGGTCATGTTGACTAGATTTGTGGTAGGCGATCATCTCTAGAGCAACTAGCACCGTGGAGTGAATCTGGCAAGGGAAGCGAAAAGTACTTCCTCGAGGACAGTGGAAATCATGTCTACAAAAGAGAGGCCATAGCGCATCTTCAACACCGACTTATAAATTTACTCCAACACGAATACATAAATCGGTCATCCGATGCTATTCTGTATATGTCCGTCAGTAAATGGCAATTTAAAATTCTAATAAAGTCCGATGCATAGCACGCGCCAGATCACACCAGTGCCGGATCACATGTCCGATAACAACCAAAGAGAGACAAGTATGCTTAAATTTCCACATGCCCGATCACAAAAGAATACGAGTCCAACAGTCCGTGCCGAAAATTAAGATTTTTTGCCCTACCAGACCGGTAATCCAAGCATCCACGCTCAAGGTGTCGTCGCCGGCGCGTAGGCAGCCTCTGCCTCCGCCTCCGCCTCCTCCTCCTCTTTGTCCGCTGCTTCCAACTTAACTTTATGTCGTTGCAACATTTTATAGCGGACGACTTGCACGATCATTCTTGCGTCCGCATCCAAAGAGTCCAAATTCAAGGACAACATCTTGGCTCCTCCACATTGGCCCTCCAAATTCAAGAGCATCACCTTCTTCTCCTCGAGTATGGCCTTCTTCTCTTCGATCATGGCCCTCTTCTCTTCAAGCTTGAACTTCTTCTCGATCGCCTCCATCAACACTTTGAACCTCTCCGCCCTTTATTCCTCCTCGGTATCCGAGCGCTTGACGTTTGACTCCTCCTTCTTGGTCAAGATGTCCTCAAACCTGTCTGTCATCTTGACCGCCGCACCTTCTCGCTTCGTCCTCTCCTACTCTCATTTCTTTGCCTGAAACACTTTTCTAACCTTCTTGGGCGGTTCTATCGTTGGGTCGGTTGGGTCACTGGTTTCTTCCTCGGTGGCTTGGGCGGCGGTCATGGCTATGAATGTGTTCCACTTCAATTGTCCATTCAACTTCAACAAACAATGCATGACGGTGAAGTTTTTCTTCTCCAACTTCTTGAACACCGTCAACGCACGAGAAGGCTACAAATTAAAACATTGTCAAGAATGCATATCTGGCAAGTGATCAACAAAATGATGCATATCCGGCTACAAAACTATGCATATCCGGCAAGTGATCAACAAAACTATGCATATCCGGCTACAAAATTATGCATATTCGGCTACTGATCGACAAAACTATGCATATCCGGCTACAAAAATATACATATCTGGCTACTGATCAACAAAATTATGCATATCTAGCTACCGATCAACAAAACTATGCATATTCGGCTACAAAACTATGTATATCCGGCTACTGATCAACAAAACTATGCATATCCGGCCAAATGAACTTACTTGCTCGATGATTTGTGCGCTATTAGGACACCGTGCGATGAGATGCGCCAAGTGGCCGCAATACTTGGACACGGCCCCCTTGGATGGTGTACCACCAATGGTTGAGGGACTTTAATTCACGGTTGTGGAAGACCGCGTCGGAGTAGGGCGTGAAATGCTTGTGTTCATGGAACCATCTATGAATGTTGGACCAAAATGTTGTGTCCTTTTGCTCTATGTCATGGATCGGATCGAGGCTAATGGTCAACCATGCATCACACAAACAGCTCGTCCTCCCGCATGTTAGAAGTTTTGTCCTCTACCCTTCTTCAGATTGCCGGAAAAATCATCCGGATCATCGTCCTCACCGTCCTCCACCTTCTCCTCCTCCTCTTGTTGTTCGTTGGCTCAATCATGTTGTTGTGTGCTCGTGCTGGTCTGGGTGTACGACTGTTGCGTGCCCGCCTGGGTGTATCCCTGTTGCATGTGAGTGTAGTTGCCGAACTAGGTGGGATCCGAGTCTTCCACCTGTCCGTCCTCATAGCCACCTCCTCCATCGCCTCCATCGTGGTTGATGTTGAACATCTCCTCTCCACGTTGCCATGCGCCTTCTCCCCCGCTTTAGGCATAACACCGAACAGCGTGCGGGCATCCATCTGCTCCCCGCCCGCCGTCCGCGCCGAATGAGCTGTCGCGAAGAACTGTCCGAGAAGGGCAGCGGCGACGCCTTTAAAAACAAAGAAGCGTAAGGTATTGAGCAAGTGATAAACCTTATTATCTTATAAACATAGTGAGCACAAGATTAGTCTCAAGACTGTTGTATCACAAATTCACAAGTACTCCCTCTGTCCCAAAATATAAGAACGTTTTTTGACACTAGTATAGTGTAAAAAACGTTCTTATATTTTGGGACAGAGGGAGTACTCAACAATGTGTCCAGAAAAAAAAATGTTGCGGAAAGGGCCAATTTTTAAAGCATTTTGGAACATTCTTTTTTTTTGTCCACCCGTGGATGTTTTCCCATCATGAAACTTTGCATGTTAGTAAAACATTAAACAATGTTTATCGCACAAAATAATCATATTTTTCTATTTTCTTCAAAATTTAGTGTTCACCCGGGAGCAGAACAACACTTTCGCCAGAAGTTCTCCTATGCTGAAGTGGCTAGAGCCAGGACACTATGTTTTCACCTAGAGACAATATTGTAAGAGTGGAGAGGTGTCGAGCTCCTTGACATGGCCTCTACAAAGGAAACGACGCCCAACGAGCGGCGCCGTTTAAATTCCAACTCTCCCTCCCAAACTAGTTGATTCCAGCATATAAAATAATAAAAACAGGGTTCGTCGACTGCGCGAGGGATTTCTTTACCTTCAAGTTTTTCGGGACTTGATCCATCAAATCATAAAATTTGGATAGTGGTGAACGAGTTTTTTTGCTATTCAGCTTGTTGGTAAGCCGAGCGTCTCCATAATAAGTAAACTAATTGGAAAAGCATTACCAGAAAGGCCTATTAGCTCAGCTGGTTAG
>NW_024119932.1:0-8753 GCF_003073215.2 Triticum urartu
TGCGAATAAGGGCAAAATACAAACCTGAAAGAAAAACAGGAACTGGGCCGAATCTGGCCGGCCCAACAAGAGAAAAAAACAAGAGGAGGGGGCGGTGGCCCTAGCCATGGGCTTCGGCCCGTTTGAGGAGGAGGGGGTAGGCCGACAGGGGCGCTGCGCTGGGCCGGTTTGAGATCGAGGCGTGGCTGCGGTCCACGCGATGGGACAAGAGGGCTAGAATTTAGGGTTTCATCTGTGTATAAATAGCATGTGGGATAAATTAGGGGCTATCCGGTCCCTTCGATCGTAATCGGACGGTCGCGAATAACTATGTTAGGAAGTCCAATTAACAAAACGGAGACGTTTTGTAGATGTTTGGGGATGATCCGGAAACAACGGTGGCAACAGTCCGGGTCGGGTCCAGGACAGATTTTCAGACGCGCGCGCGAGGAGAGCCGCGGGCTGACGAGAGAGGTTAGGTAGGGTTTGACGGTGAGTAGTGGACTGTATAGAAGGCCTCGGGCTAAGACAAGAGAAGAGAGAGGGAGGCCCGGCGTCTGTTTCTGAAGACCGAAAACGTCCGACGTTAGACCGGCTATAATGCCGCTATAGTTTAATGGTTAGGCTATCGAACGAACTCTGAATGCGATGAAACTTGACAGGCGGTCTATCTACACTATAATAAGACCGCACGCCATCTTTCAACCCATTCCGAGAACATTTTCCGGCCACTTATAAAACACTATTTCGGACATGCCGCGGGAGCGTGCAAGTGTGTCTGGGCTCGGAATGGACAACGGAGAGAACTCGGAGAACCCGGACGAATGCATGTTTTAAAACATGATGATGCAATGCACATGATGACATGATATGATATGCATGACACGCAAGCAATGACAAGGAAACAACAGCGAATAACTGGAAGACACCTGGCACATCGGTCTCGGGGCGTTACACGGTGGCAATGGTGGTGGCGGTACGTAGGCCTGGATGCCGACTACCGACTGCTACAGTGCTTGCTCAAGGCCAGGCCACATGGTCATCTCCGAGTGCTCGGACTCCTCTATTGCGCATCAAGTCGCCTTGAGGGTCGCCCGGTATGTGTCCTCCTCCTTCAACACCACTAGTGGTGGTGGAGGACGGACATCCATCTCAACGACCCCACGGCGGTGCACATCATGCTCCATGGCGAACCAGAGATCCCAGCTCGGGAAGTTTGGCATATAGGCGGGGTCACGACATTGCTCCGGTGAGAGGAGAGCATGGCGGTTGCAGATCTCGGCCGCCCGTGGCTCGGACTAGGGCACCGTCGGCATCAGAATGCGGTTGGGGTCGATGTGCCAGCGTTGCGGGGGGTTGATGTCCGGCCATGGCAGTGGGACGTGGTGCTCTTAGTGTTAATGTGCCCGGTGCATGGGAACGTACAACCAGTCGCCACCCCCTGCGGCACCAACGTGAAGTTGGTCGGGGGCACGACGATCCCGCCTCACGATCATGCTTGCCAGTTGCCACACTTGCGGCAAAAGAAGCCCATGTTCAATAACTATAATATAGACAGTCACCATTGCACTAAGCTTCCCCACATTAAACTGCACACTTTCTAAATAACCAAGGCCAAGTTTAGAGGAGGTGATACCATTATTCGGACATCATTCTATGCTGACGACGCGACTGTCTTTGTGGCGCCAATTTGGGCTAATACTAGAAACCAGATTGACATCTTGGAGGGCTTTGGAGATGTCACAGGGCTGCACATAAATTTTCATAAGAGCTTTGTGGTGCATATTCGGTGTCGGCACTTGAATTTGGACGCCATACTTGCAGACATGCCCGCCACTTGAGCTTCTTTCCCCACAAGATACCTCGGGCTACCGCTTTCTGTGTAGTAGCTTAGACGCGTGGACTTCCAGCACCCGGAGAATGATAATCCCCAAGTGCAGGGAATCATCGTAGCAATTTCCAAAGGTGGAAGTGATAAGTATGGAGTGTCGAACCCACAAGGAGCTAAAGGTAAGATCAATATTCTCACAAGCCCTATCTGCCACTGATACGAGTCTATGTACACCGAACGTTTGCTTCCAACTAGAAACGAGAAATAAAACTATGTTGTGGGTATCAAATGGATAACTTTGTATGATATCGGAGAGCTAAAATATAAAAGTAGGTGCTTTTAGCATAAAGTTAGAATATATTACTAAATATTATAAATAGCGAGTGTGGAATAATGGTGGATCGGTGTGCAGAACTTTCCTAGGCAATTGTTAACAAGACGGGTAATCACTAGTGTAGTTTCATATGAGGGAGAGGCATAAGCTAACATACTTTCTCTACTTGGATCATATGCACTTATGATTGGAACTCTAGCAAGCATCCGCAACTACTAAAGATCATTAAGGTGAAACCCAACCATAGCATTAAAGAATCAAATCCTCTTTATTCCCATACACAACAACCCCCTTACTCGGGTTTGTGTTTCAGTCACTCACCAACACACTATAAGCGAATCATGAACGTATTGTAACACCCTACAACGGGAATCCCTCACGCTTGCGCAACATGGAGGGCATCATAGGACAACACCAAAGTAAAACATAAAACTCATACCTATCTAGATCATCAATCAACCCAAAGACAAATGATATCTACACAAAACATCATAGGATGGCAACACATCATTGGATCATAATATGTGGCATAAAGCACCATGTTCATGTAGGGATTACAACGGGGTGTGGGAGAGTGGACCGCGTAAAAGAGATGAGGATGATGATGATGATGGTGATGTTGATGAAGACGATCACTACGGTGATGTTTCCCCTCCCGATGGCACTCCGATGCCACCGAGAGAGAGGAGGAGAGGTTCTCCCCCTTGTGCTTCCTCCTCCATGGCCTCCTCCCTGGATGGAGAGAGGTTCTCCCTCTGGTCCTTGGCCTTCATGATGATAATGGCCTCTCCGGAATCCTCCTCCATGCCCTCCGATGATGATGGCCCCCTCCGGCAGGGTGCCGGAGAGGGCCTAGATTGGTTTTCGGTGGCTATGGAGGCTTCTGGTGGCGGAACTCCCTATCTAGGTTAATTTTCTGAGGTTTATGTATTTATAGGAACTTTTGGCATCGGTCTCATGTCAAGGAGGTGCTCGAGGCGTCCATGAGGCAGGCCCACGCGCCTGGGGTGGGGGAGGGGGTGGGCGCGCCCCCACCCTCGTGGACGCCCCAGGACTCTCCTGGCCCAACTCTTTTACTCCGGGGTCTTCTTTTGGTCCATAAAAATTGTCAAAAATTGGCATGTCAATTGGACTCCGTTTGATATTCCTTTTCTGTAAAACTAAAAAACAAGGAAAAAACAGAAACTGGCACTGGGCACTAGGTTAATAGGTTAGTCCCAAAAATCATATAAAATAGCATATAAATGCATATAAAACATCCAAGGTTGATAATTTTCCTTTTATGCGATAGTTAAAAACAAGGAAAAAAACAGAAACTGGCACTGGGCTCTAGGTTAATAATTTAGTCCCAAAAATCATATAAAATAGCATATAGATGCATATAAAACATCCAAGGTTGATAATATAATAGCATGAATACTTCATAAATTATAGATACGTTGGCTACGTATCAGAGAACAGAATCATGAACAAGCTTGTGCCTTAAGAAGGTATGCATATCACCTCCATTGGGCATGGGGCTCTTGTAAAGTCAGTTCTCACCTCTTAGGTCATCCACCACCTCACCCCGCTCATTGTGCCACCACCCATTCTAGAGAGCATCAACTAGATAGAGCGCACATTTCTTCGGGTGGGCACGAATAAGGTCTCTGGAGGGAAGTGCAATGTTAATTGGGAAACGATTTGTAGGCCTACTCATCTTGGAGGGTTAGGTGCCCTACATCTTGACAAATTCGCCAGAGCTCTCCCGTTGAGCTGGCCATGGTATGAGTGGAATGATCCGACAAAGATTTGGGTTGGTTCAAGAATGCCGTCAGACAAAGAAGACATGGAACTTTTTATGCTCTAACCACCATCACATTTGGTAACAGGGAGAGGACACCGTTTTGGGACGCCCCATGGCTCATCGACAAGAAGCCTATTGATGTTGCACCCCCCATATACAAGATCTCGAATCACAAAAAATGGAAGGTTAGTGCAGCCTTGCGCGATGATGCATGGATCAAGGCCATTGACATGCATGGTGAGCCGACTTGGAATCATGTGCCTCAACTCATCGACTATGGTCTCTACTCCCTCATATAAACATCTCCGAAGATGTCTAGGATACCATCTTTGTAAGCTCTCCCCTAATGGGGAATACTCAACCAAATCAGCTTATAAGGTGCAATTCCTAGGTGCTATCCTCATGCCCATGAACAAGGTCATTTGGAAAGTCTGGGCACCCTCCAAGGTCAAATTATTTGCGTGTCTAGCCATCCAAAATAGGGTGTGGACGGATGATCATCTCGAGCGGTGTGGGATGCAAAACTGCGGTCTCTGCTCGTTATGTAAGAGGGAGCTCGAGTCCGCCACTCGCCTCTTGTACAGTTGTCGGTACACTATGTGGTGTTGGAGGATGATCAAAGATTGGCTGGGAATAGACGGTATCAACACCAACTAGTGGGCGGCTCATCATTCTCTTAGCAGTTGGTGGACTCATATGGGCGATGGCGACCCTCACCTTGCTCACCACCTGGACCATTTGGAATGAGAGAAATGCGAGGGAAGAAATTGACGTCTCCCCAAATCATCATGCAAAACTTGAAGGAGGAAGCTAGACTCTAGGTGCTAGCTGGTGCGAAACGCTTGAGTAATTTAATACCACGAGAGTAATGGATTTTGTATTTGGCGGGCCTCCTGTGGCTCTAACTGGAACCTTGTCTCCTCCCTTAATTAATGAATGAGGCAAATCCTTAGCCTCGACTTCACAATAAAAACCTCATCCATCATCCATTCTCAATCACTGAGGCAAGACACCTGGATGACAAATAGGTTGGGGTCAAAGGACGAAGGGGCGAAAACGAGCTTTCTTTGCCGGATTCCACACATCACGCAGCTCCGGGTAGAAGGTGCTTTTGACTAATTTTTTTGACCGTATGAACCCTAGCGAGAGTGAGCCAGCTCACGCTCTCATGTAGGGCTTAATCATTCTCATCTATCTCAACATCATCAAAGATTTCATCGCTCACGTCCAACTTAAAGAAATCATGCATGCCACCCTTTGCATCGCTCCTCACGCCGCCGCTTGTAGCAGATTGAGAATCCGATGGGGACACCGTCGGTTTAGCCTAGGGAATGTGTTATTGTCCCTCGGCAGGGAACCCTAGACTCCATGGTGTGACAACGTAGATGGGAGCACAGCCTCACACAGAAATCCAGTGGGGAAACTTTGCCATCATAATGTTAAGGTAGCTCTACCAGTTCTTTCTTTAAACAGACTAAACAATTTTTTCACAAGATCTCTGAGGCGTGGCTATCTCATGCAGGCATGGGAGCACCACATTCCGACATTCCCCGATTTGGAAAGTTGCCAGCAACTCCCTCGATAGGTGGATCAATTAGCTTCCCTCCCAAAAAATTACGGGGGAGGCGATTAGTGTTGGTTTTGGGTGGGACCAACTCCCTTATGCCTTACCTAGCCTTGGCATGTACGCGCACAAAGTCATATGTGGGCAGAGCGCTCCGCACTGGATTGTCTTTGCTTGTTGGAGCGGCTAAACGTTAAGAAGTCGTTTTTCTTTGAACACACTCATGAGTGACGATACAAAAGTTGCAAAGTAATCACGGAGAAAGTCTTGTCTAGAGGAAGGAGAAGCAGGAAAGGAAACAAGAGCCATGCGTTTATCCCATAAGCAACGTCTGGGGTTTCTCTCCTCTGATGATTCCGTCTCCCTTGAGTTCTGTTCGACCTTTGCTACTCGACTATAGTACTGTCTTCAGCAAACATTCACTAAGTAAAGTTACTTTTGTTATGTTTTTTTGGCGAAAAAGATCCAAATCTATTATTGAAGTTCATTTAAAGTATAAAGCATCACACCGAACGACCACTACTACTGCCAGGGCGAGCCGCCGACATGCCACTATCTCCCCTAACAGAGTCGGCTTGGACTTGTCGATGATAGCCGGGAAGTCTTCGTGCATGTGCCCCTAGGAACGAGCGCTCTGGAGCTACAGTCGTCGTTGTTGAACCCTTAAATAGATTTGAAGCAACAAACGTCAAATGTCGCTGCACGAAGAGAAACACTAACCTTACCATCCCAAAAAGAAGGCAGGAATCTACGCCGGAGCTCTATTGAGTATGTATAGATGGGCAATCATGAGGAGGATTGGAGTCCTGAATACAAACTCAAAGAAGAAGCGTCGCCATCGTTCGAGCGCCGCACCTGTGAGTACTAAGCTAAACTACTAAACAGAGCGGAGGCGCCGAGATTCTTGTCCCCGCCACTGGCCGCCACAGCGACCGGAAGAGGGGGTCGAATCAACAAGCTCATTGGCGAAGTTTGGAAGGGATAGTTTTCCCTAGCCACCAAAGGAAAGGGAGGAAAACCTAATAGGTGAAAGGAAAACATTACCACCCGGCCGACCGGCCGAAGCTTTGACTGGTCGTGCCCACTCAGACAGCCCCTAGCGATTCAGATCATGACACGTAAGGTATGAGGGTCCACCCAGCATCGTCCTCCTTCTCCCTTATCTTCTTGCACTACGCTACCTCGCGCTCGCGCTGCGCTACAGCTTCTTCTCCTCTACAATCTCCTCGCCCAGACACGACAACAATCTCTCCAGAGATGAACGGTCACCACCACACGTTGGCGACCAGACATCATGAGATCCTGAGACTTGGGAGGGACTAGCCACCATGGACACCTGCTGCTTGGGACCTGGAAGCACGAAGAACCTGCTGACGATGTGAGCTGTTGGCGCTCGGAGGTTGCTGCGAGCTGCCGGTGCTCGGAGATTGCTGCATGAGGATCTGCTGATGACGACATCGCGAATGCTACAAACACGTATGAAAAATCTACAACCAACTTGCGAAGAGGCTACAATGCCGCACACTGGAGCTGCAACCGGCGCGGTGTGTCGACAAATGCTACAACCGTTTACCAAAAAAGCTATAACCACGTTCGTCGGATTTGCAACCTGAGTTCACTGGAGTTTGTGGTCAGGCGACGCCATCATTTGCGAAATGCTACAACCGTGCGTCGCATGAGTTACAACCAATTCACAGAGATGCTACGACAGCATACGCCAGAGCTACAACCGGTGAGGCGTCGTCCACTAACGCTACAAGCGTTCACAATGATGTTGCGACCCCCGACGGCGGTAACGATGTGTTTTTTGTTGCAACTGGCATTTGTGGAAGCTACAACGGCCGTCAGTGGAAACTACAAGCGGCCATAGCGAGCTGCGACTGGTAGTCACCGTTACTACTACTCGCTATGATGGAGAAACAACTGAACCGAGGGGGGGATATGACCTCCAAGCTAATTACCGAAAAAGGCTTTCGTCCCACTTTATAAATAAAGCACACACACCCAAGTCACACAACAAGAAGTACAAAGGTTCTGCTGAGGACACAACTCAACAAGCCCAAAAACAAAAAACAAAAGGGGCCATAGCCGGAGACAGAGAGCACGCCAGGTGTCTAATATGGCTCCGGGGGCGGCGGAGGGGGCGGCGGCGATAGGCGGACGGCCATCGAGCGCAGGTCGGCGATGAAGGCGGAGATGGTGTCCCGGTCCTGAGGGCGGCTAAGCGGCCGCCAAAACTGCAAGTAGCCAGACAGTTTGAAGAGACCGTCAGTGGCACGCCAAAGAGGGGTGCGCTGAATCATGAGGTTATTGCGGATCGTCCACAGGGTCCCCGTGAGGGCCCCGATCTCAAGCCACCTAATGTGGCGAGATGGCGGGGGTGGGGGGGAGTCAGTTGCTCAACGTAATGATAGTGATCATGAAGTTTGGATCAAGTTGCTATCGAACCTCATAGGTCGACAAGGATATGTACTACTCTTGAGTGGTACGGTAATCTTGTCTTAGATATCATGTTGTTAGACAACAATGAACCTGCGAGCTATGGAGAAGCGATGGTGGGCCCGTATTCTGACAAATGGTTAGATGCCATGAAATCCAAGATAGGATCCATGTATCAGAACAAAGTATGGACTTTGGTGGACTTGCCCGATGATCGGCAAGCCATTGAGATAAATGGATCTTTAAGAAGAAGACGGACGTGGGCGGTAATGTTACCGTCTATGAAGCTCGACTTGTGGGAAAGAGTATTTTCACAAGTTCAAGGAGTTGACTACGATGAGAATTTCTCACCCGTAGCGATGCTTAAGTCCGTCGGAATCATGTTAGCATTAGCTGTATTTTTCGATTATGAAATCTGACAGATGGATGTCAAAACAAGTTTTCTTAGTAGTTTTCGTAAGAAGAAGTTGTATGTGATACAATAAAAGGTTTTGTCGATCCTAAGGATGCTAAAAGGTATGCTGGCTCCGGCAATCCTTCTATGGACTAGAGTAAGCATCTCGGAGTCGGAATATATGCTTTGATGGAGTGATCAAAGCTTTTAGGTTTATACAATGTTTGCTGAAAACTTGTATTTACAAGAAAGTGAGTGGGAGCACTACAACATTTCTGATAACTATATGTGGATGACACATTGATGATTCGAAATAATGTAGAATTTTTGGAAAGCATAAACGGTTGTTTGAAGAGTGTTCTTCAAAGGAAGACCTGGATAAAGCTGCTTACAAATTGGGCATCAAGATCTATAGAGATAGATCAA
>NW_024119933.1:0-8886 GCF_003073215.2 Triticum urartu
TCTCGGCCATGTCTGCATGACTCCCGAGCCCGTAGGGTCTACACACTTAAGGTTCGATGACGCTAGGGTTATAGGGAAAGTATGTACGCGGTTACCGAATGTTGTTCGGAGTCTCGGATGAGATCCCGGACGTCACGACGAGTTTCGGAATGGTCCGGAGGTAAAGATTCATATATAGGAAGTATGGTTTTGGCCACTTGAAGTGTTCCGGGCATCACCGGTAGTGTACCGGGACCACCGGAGGGGTCCGGGGGTCCACCGGGAGGGGCCACGGGCCCTGGAGGCCTACATGGGCCAATAGTGGGAAGGGACCAGCCCCTTGGTGGGATGGGGCGCCTCCCACCAAGGCCCAAGGCGCCTCCTAGAGGGAAAGGGGGCAAACCCTAGGGCAGATGGGCGGGGCCCTAAGGCCCAACCCAGGTGCGCCTCCCCCTCTCCCCCTTGTGGCCGCCACCCTAGATGGGATCTAGGACTGCCGCACCCCTTGGTGTGGGAATGCTAGGTGGGGGCGCAGCCCTCCCTCTCCCCCTATATATAGTGGAGGCAAAGGGGCAGCCCAACACACGATTCGATCTCCCTGTTGGCGCAGCCCTACCCCTCTCCCTCCTCGTCTCTCGTAGTGCTTGGCGAAGCCCTGCTAGAGTCCCGCGCTCCTCCACCACCACCACGCCGCCGTGCTGCTGCTGGACGGAGTCTTCCCCAACCTCTCCTTCTCCCCTTGCTGGATCAAGGCGTAGGAGACCTCACCGGGCTGCACGTGTGTTGAACGCGGAGGCGCCGTTGTTCGGCGCTTAGATCGGAATCAACCGCGATCTGAATCGCTACGAGTACGACTCCTTCATCCGCGTTCTTGTAACGCTTCCGCTTAGCGATCTACAAGGTTATGTAGATGCACTCCCCTTCCCCTCGTTGCTTGATTACTCCATAGATTGATCTTGGTGATGCGTAGAAAAATTTATATTTCTGCTACGATCCCCAACAGTCTTCGACGAGACAATATTTCCCTTCTCCTCCTCTCCGGATCGCCCGTCTAACCTCCTTGCGTCGTTGGATTTTCTCCTCCACCTTGCAGCCACCGACACTGCACCCGCCCCTTCTCTCGCAATCCGACCCGCTATGCATGCTAACCCCCCCTCTTCCCCCCACCCTTCTGCCCGCTCGCCCGACAGCACACCTAGTCCCGCTGGGTCACTGAGCCCGCCGTCTAGTCCCGCTGGGCCGTGTAGTCCTGTTGGGCCGCCGAGCCCTCCACCTAGCTCTCCCGCTCTCGCTGACCCGCTGTGCGCACCCGCTTCCCCTGGGTCTTCGCCCGCACCTAGCTCGAGCACATCTTCCCCTCCTGTCGTCATGCACCGGCCACCTTCCCCTCGCAACACCCACACGATGCTGACTCGAGCCAAGCGCGGTCTCTTTCAGCCCGTCGATCGTATGAATCCTATGGCGTCCGACTCCTCCATCTCCCCTCTTCCCAAAACATACCGGGGTGCTCTAACCGACCCACACTGGTGTCGTGCCATGCACGATGAGTTCGAGGCGCTTTTCACTAACCAGACGTGGTCACTTGTTCCACGCCCACCTCGTGCTCATGTTGTTTCAGGGAAGTGGATTTTCAAGCATAAGTTTCATTCGGACGGCCGGCTCGCTCGCTATAGGGCACGGTGGGTGGTTCGCGGCTACTCTCAACAGTCGGGCATCGACTTTGATGAGACATTCAGCCCGGTTGTCAAGCCGGCAACCATCTGCATCGTCCTCACCATTGTGGTTTCCCGTGCATGGCCGATCCACCAGCTTGATGTCAAGAATGCCTTCCTCAACAGCAATCTTGACGAGGAGGTTTATTGCCAGCAGCCGCCTGGTTTTGTTGTTGCCCGCTGCCCCGACTATGTGTGCCGTCTTCAAGTCGCTTTATGGCCTCAAACAGGTGCCCCGTGCATGGTACCAACGGTTCGCTCTCTACGCTCATCGCCTCGGCTTTGTTGCATCCAAATCGGACGTCTCTCTGTTAATCTACCACCATGGACAGGAGCTCGCGTACATCCTCCTGTACGTGGATGATATTGTGATCACCGCCTCTACCTCCGCGCTCCTTCACCACTTGACGCAGCAGCTACACTCAGAGTTTGCCATGAAAGATCTTTGAGACCTCTCATTTTTCCTCGCCATCTCGGTTACCTGGGACACTAATGGCATGGTTCTCTCTCAGCGCAAGTACGCCTTGGATCTTCTTCAGCGTGCAGGCATGGCCGACTGTCATCCATCGCCTACTCCAGTTGATGTCAAGGTCAAACTCTTAGCCACTGATGGTGCTCTGCTTGATGATGCTACTACCTATCGGAGTTATGCTGGTGCCTTGCAGTATCTCACCCTCACCCGTTCGGACATCGCTTATGCTGTGCAACAGGCCTGCCTCTATATGCATGCTCCCCATGAGCCACATCTCCACTTGGTCAAGCATATTCTTCGCTACATCAAGGGTACACTCGAACTCCGCTTGCACATTCCTCGGACGTCGACCTTGACTCTCACGGCCTACTCCGACGCTGACTGGGCGGGTTGCCCTGATACTCGGCGGTCTACCTCTGGTTACTGTGTCTATCTCGGTGACACCTTGGTCTCTTGGTCCTCCAAGCGCTAGACCACGGTTTCCCGATTGAGTGCTAAGGCGGAGTATCGTGCTGTGGCTCATGCTGTTGCCAAGTGCTGCTGGATCCGTCAGCTTCTTACCGAGCTTCATCATCCCTTGACTACTGCCACGGTTGTTTTTTGTGATAATGTCAGCACAATGTACATGGCTTCCAACCCGGTGCAACACCGTCGTACCAAACACATCGAGATCGACATTCACTTTGTTCGCGAGAAGGTGTCTCTTGGTCAGGTTCGTGTGCTTCATGTACCATCATCTCGACAGTATGCTGACATTATGACGAAAGGCTTACCCTCGCAGCTCTTCTCGGAGTTCCGTTCCAGTTTGTGTCTCTTGCCAGCTGACGCACAAACTGAGGGGGGATGTTAGAGTATATCTCCATGTATCGCTTATGTATAGGAATATCCCAACCTACCTGATTTTGTATGATATGGTTGTGATCTTCCTTGGCCTCCAAGGCATGTAACTCTCATGTATAAGGTGCGCCAAACATACACATAGCTATTCTACATGAAAATCAGATGTTTTTCTAAAATGTTAAAAAATTCTTTTCACGTCTTTTTTATTAAAGAAATTGAAAAAAACTACTTCCTCGATGATTTCTATTAAAACTGGCATAGCTAAACAACAACTTCAACGCCTCCATTAAAGCAATTGTTGCAATTTTACACAACAAGAAAACAAATAGAAAACATGGGCCAAACAAACTACCCACTTTTATACACAACATAGAAAAAAGAGAAAAAAAGAGCCAAACATACAACCCTGATCCCCTTTTCACAACAAGAAAACAAAGAAAAATACAAGCCAACAAACCACTCCCTTCCCTGCAGTTTATGAGGCCACGTATATTTCTAACTTGCGAATTTGACCAACGAAATACAAGATATATATCAAAAAGTATATCACTGAATTGGTACTCAAAATAAATGATGACTTGCATAGGTTTGTAACATACAACTCACATTATAGGTAAGCAATGACATCAATCAAAGATCAACTAGAACTAAAAGGCACAAGAAATTATTATTAATATCAAAGTCTCTTGGATGTCACTCCGATTACCATAGTCAACATTCTTGCTTCAACTTCAAGTTTCCTTTAGTTTGGATCTTTGTACAAGATTGTACAAATATAGATATGATTGCAAAGACTAAAATGACTTACTTGGGTCACCTGAAATGTTTTTCTTCAAAACACGTTACATTAGTGGTTCTAATATATTTTTTAAATAAACTGCAGCACCCTAGTGAGAACCGTTTTCTTTCTTTCTTTTGGTCGACACACTAGAAGTGAAGCAATCAAAGCCCCAAATATATCAAATGTGCTATCATGTGGTATAGTTAGACCCAAAGGCACAAACAATCACTTGCCATATAAATCTAGCCAAGGAACAACCAAACAACAAATGATCCACTATATATTTTGCCATACAAAAATGACATTGTTCATCTCAGTCCATCCTCGGTTTACCATGTTATCCTTGGTTAAGATGTTATGTTGAGCACTGACCATAGGAAAATTCAAATCCCAATATTATTTTTGTAGAATACAAATGACACTTATATCAGCTGTAAGTATACACAAGTCCCAAAATAAAAAAAAGCTTCTTTGTGTTTATCTTCCATATAGCCATGCCATCTTCCACAACCTAGTGTAATGCATCTACCAGGGTCACTAGTGCAGAACCAGGATGTATCACCAGTTCGTAAAGGTCTTTAGTGCCGGTTCTGCAACCGGCACTAAAGAGTGAGGACTAACCCCCCCCTTTAGTACCGGTTCTGCACGAACCGCCGCTAAAGGGCCACCACGTGGCACGAGCCAGCGTCGGGGGCGGGGAGCCCTTTAGTGCCGGTTGGTGCCAACCGGTACTAAAATATTTGGGTGGTTTTGGTTTTATTTTTTATTTTTCCTTTTATTTTGTGTTTTCCATTTAATTCTTTTTTGTTTGCTGGTATTTTACGATACTACATATTGTACACGTTATGCATATATATATAAATTGAATTTCTCGTAGAACCGATCATATATATATATATATATTATATATACCATCGAATGTCTCACAACCACCATTATACACATACACATGTATATATATACAATTTCTCCTACATGTTGCCTTGGTGCCTTCAGAGCATGATGACAATTGGGAGTGGTTCATGGGGGCGGTAGCGGGTAATAGTATTCTCCTTTGGGATCTATGATCTGGTCGAGCAAAAATCCCGCTATTTCCTCTTAAAGTGCTCGTATGCGCTCCGTTGCTAGGAGCTTGTCCCGCACCTCTTTGAACTGTTAAGAAGGAGATCAATATGCATGTGTATTAGTTGTGTGACTAGATATCGATAATCATGTAAAAATTGTAAATAGTATTCTGGCAAACGTACCCATTCCTATCTTAGAGATTTGCTCCTTTCGGATGCCATCATGCGAATGTTCTCGAAAACGTACTATGCACACACATCAGTCTCCGGCGCCTGCTTCAGGGCCTTTACGAGAATAGAATTTAATCAGATAATAATTAATCAAGCATAATAATTAATTAATGGTATTGAAACAAGAATTAAAGAGATGGTAGCTAGTTAGTATAACTTAATTACTGACCTTGGGCTGATACCACAACAACTTTTTTCACCATTTGCCTGGAGTCACCTTGATGAACTTTGCCCAAGCCCTGCCCACCGGCAAAGAAAATTAATAAAGGGGTTGTTAAATATAGTTGATATCGGGAAATGACGAACTAAATAGGCCGAAATATAGTTAATAATGATTGAAATTACCTGTCGAGTATCCCCTTCGCGATGGTGAAGTCACCTTGTTTTTTAAGTAGTGAGTCCAGTACTTCAACTTTTCCTTGCTCAACTTTAATGTCTAACAAGACCCAGTGGTAACTGCATGCGCACACGTTTGCATGTCTTAATTAAGCGGACATGTGCATAACACTAATCAACTACCCTAAACCCTATACACTTAATTATTAACATCTAGTTAGCTAGTAAGCAAAAACAGAATTTGTTCTACAAGACAGTGTGACTCGCCTGAAGTTGTAAGGAAGTAGTATATCTTCATTGCTACTTCAAGAACTCTAGCATTTTATTCTCTACATCTTGTTTACAATGATCATATGTCCATGTCTTTTCATTAATGATATTTGGGTCAATGAACCCAATGCCATAGCATCCAGCTTTTTTCATTTCATACATCTTCATCCTGCATAATACCACAAAAAAGAATATAGTGAGGATAATTACAGGTAATGATCGATCAATGAGCACTAAATCTAGCTTGAGACTAAAATTACAAAAAGAAATCACTTACAGACAATAGCAACTGATGAGAGATTTGTCGAGTGCATCTTGATTGAATAACTGAAATGGTTCTGAATACTCAACGCACAGAGCTAGCTTATGGAAGTAATTCTCTTCCTTGACCTTCACCATGAGGGACTCTCGATTGGAACTCTTGGTAATTTTCATGTACCAATCATGCAATTCATACATTCTCGTTGGGAGGCTCTTGACCTCCTTGGGCTCGACCAAAGGTTGGCCACGGACATATTTCCGTTTTATTTCCTCCTCTCTAAGCGGAGACATGGGCTCGATCTCGAGGAGTTGTCCAACAGTAATATTGAGGCTTTGACCCTGCATTATATGCTCCTCAGTTATTACCAGATTGCCCACATCTATATAGGGCGGCGGTACTCTCATGTGATGTTGGCACAACAAGCGGGGGGGTCGACTGTGCCACCTGTTCTCCCAGCTGGGGAACGGTTTTCCCGCATTTTTTGCCAGCTGCTTGGCTCGAGCTCGAGCTCGACTCCTTCTGTAGTCGTGCTCGATGTGCCTTCCTGATTTGGCGCTCATAGTCTGAGTCAACAGGCTTGGGAGCTGGTGGTCTAGCCATACGAATGAAGTGGTCAATCTTTTCCTCAGGCACTTTCTCCCTTGGCGGCGGTGCCGGTTTCGGTCCAAAATGGGCGTCCACTTGAGCCTTCGCTATGGCTGCGTTTTGCTCCTCGGTCATGTCATAAGGCCTCTCGGGAAGAGGACCGAGGCTTGGACCATATTTATATTGTTTGCCTCCGCCTGTACCTCCTGTACTACCTCGACTCGTAGCGCTACACACCATAGATGCGGCGGCTCTCTTCTGCGATTGCTGAGGCGGCGGAGACAGCTGATGTGGCTGAGTTGAAGCAGGAGGAGTGGCCTGATGCTATGCCAGACTTGGAGGAGGAGGAGTGGCCTGACGCATTGGTGGACTTGGAGGAGCGGGAATCTGCTGACGCGGTGGCGGACTTCAAGGAGGAGTCTGCAGACGCTGTGCCGGACTTGAAGCGGGAGGAGTGGCCTGGCGCTTTGCCGGACTTGGAGGACGAGGAGTGGCCTGACGCTTTGCCGGACTTGGAGGAGGAGGAGTGGCCTGACGTGGTGGCGGACTTGGAGGAGCGGGAGTCTGCTAACGCAGTGGCGGACTTCGAGGAAGAGTCAGCTGACGCGGTGTCGGTGGCCTTGGAAAGATGATGCAATCCTTTCTCCATAGGATGATACGATGTTTGGCCTCTCCCAGTGTGTGCTCCTCATCACCTCTAGGAATGTCAAGCTCTAGGCCCGAATATTGGTCCACCACTTCATCAACCTGGACACGATCATAGCCGACTGGAATCGGGTTGCAATGGAAGGTTGCATCGGGGGAATTTGTTTAAGCAATGGCGTCTGCCACCTTCATGGATATGTTCTTCATTTTGAAGTGTAGCTCATAGTTAGTGCTCTCCATGATGTCATCCACAGGGTATCTATCCAGCAGTGCGTCGCCCGGGGCAGAACCAACGCTACTTCTCGGCATCGATGGGACGGTTTTATCCAATGCGGGATCATCTGCTGGCTGCTGCCACTGCTGAGACCCCCTTTCCTGGCTAAGTGAGTCGATCTGCTGCTGCTGTCGCTGGAATTTGAGTGCCAAGTCCGCGTGCGCTGATTCTATGCCTTGAAGGCGTTCTTCTTCCTGCTTCCTTTGCTCCTCCTCCAGCTTCCTCTTCTTCTCCTCCTCCATCTTCCTTCTTGTACGGGTTCTGTAGTCGGCGTTCCATTTCGAAAAGCCCTCATACCACGAAACAACGCCCTTGCCTCGTGTTCTTCCCGGGTGTTCAGGATTTCCCAGGGCGCGTGTAAGCTCATCGTTCTCTCTATTGGGCGTGAACACCCCCGTTCGAGCATCTTCTATTGCTTGAAGTAACTTATCTTCGGCTCCTTTTAGACTTGCCTTCTTCGAAACCAGGCATGTCTTCGGGTTCAACGCCCCCCCATGCGCATAGAACCAAGTTTTGTACCTGGGGGGCCAGCTCCTAGTAACTGGATCGACCCCTGCATCATGCATCTCTTGCTCAGACTTATCCCACTTAGGCATTGCCACCGCGTAGCCACCTTTCCCCAGCCTATGGAACAACGTCTTTTTTGCGGCATTGGCCTTGTTTTTTCTCGACCGTTCCTTAGATAATTCTGATTGCTTGAATTTCACGAAAGCGGGCCAGTGTTCTCTTTGCTTCTCCATTGTTCCCTTGAATTCTGGAGTCTTCTTTTCTTCTTCGACGTACTTGGCCCATTGATAACCCACAAGTATAGGGGATCGCAACAGTTTTTGATAAGTAAGAGTGTCGAACCCAACGAGGAGCTAAAGGTAGAACAAATATTCCCTCAAGTTCTATCGACCACCGATACAACTCTATGCACGCTTGACATTCGCTTTACCTAGAACAAGTATGAAGCTAGAAGTACTTTGTAGGTGTTGTTGGATAGGTTTGCAAGATAATAAAGAGCAAGTAAATAAAACGTAGGGGCTGTTGTAAGTAAAGAATCAATAAAGTAAATATAGCGAGTGTGGAAAAGTGGTGGTAGGAGTTGTGAAATTGCCCCTAAGCAATTGACTACTTTACTAGACCGATAGCAAGTATCATGTGGGAGAGGCCACTGCTAGTATGTCATCCCTGACTTGGAATTCTATGCACTTATGATTGGAACTATTAGCAAGCGTCTGCAACTACTAACGTTCATTAAGGTAAAACCCAACCATAGCATTAAGATATATTGGTCCCCCTTCAATCCCGTATGCATCAATTTCTATGCTAGGTTGAAGCTTCTGTCACTCTTGCCCTCCAAAACATAGTCCTATCAACATAGAAACTAAACCTAGGGTGTGATCCACGCTCGCAATCATATGATGGGCACCAAAGGACAGCAACATAACCA
>NW_024119934.1:0-8352 GCF_003073215.2 Triticum urartu
TGGCACGAACCGGTGCTAAAGGTTCGCCACGAACCGGTACTAATGAAAGCGGCCCGGCTAGCCGTTGGAACCGGCACTAATGTATAAACTAGTGCCGGCTCAAATACAAACCGGCACTAATGTGCTTCACGTTTGACCCTTTTTCTACTAGTGTCTCTTGCCCAGGTGTCATTCATGATTGCGTCCAAGACCAATCTTGTCAACCTTATATGCCTTGGGATCCTCCCATAGATTCCGGAGCCAGTTCACGTATCATGAAGCCATTGATCCACCGATCCTCCCAGAATAGTGTACTCTTCTCGTTTCCCACCATGGCTCTAGCTACCACCTGGAACAGGACCATAGACTCCACCGGCACAAATATGTCAAACTCCGTCAATGGTTTCGATTTGTTAGATCGCTGAAGCCATGGCCACCATGCTTGAAGCGCCTTATTCAACATGTGCAAGTTCGGAATTCCCAGGCCACTAGCCCACTTTAGTCTGCATACTATTTCCCACGTGACTGAGCAGTTGCCACCATTTGCTTCTTTCTTGCCACACCAAAGGAAACCATGACAGGTTTTGACAAGCACTGCCAACGTTTTTTGTGGTAAGTCCAATGCTAGCATCAAAAGTATTGGGATGGTGCAAAGCACGGACGTGATGAGTGTGAGGTGCCCACTCTTTGGTAGCGTTGTCGCCTTCCAGTTAGGGAGGTAGCCAGCTAGCTAATCCACATGGCTTTGAAGTTGCGCCACCGTCTGTTTTCTGAGCGTCAGCGGCAGTCCCAAGTAGGTGCAGCAGAACATCAAGGTAGCGGAGCCGAGCGAAGTACAAACCGTGGTCATCTCCTCTTGAGAGCATCTAATGGGCATGGCCGCACTTTTGTTCATGTTGACTGTAAGTCCAGAGGCTTGCCCAAACAACTGCATGATTGCTCCACACGTGCCCGTCTCGAGCTCGATTAGCTTGAAGAACACCATAACTTACGCAAACATGGAGACGCATTGGTGCAGTCCGGTTCTAGCCAATGGAGTGAACAAGCCTTTGGCAGGCAGTGGAGGGGCTCCATGCATAGGACAAAGATCATGGGCAATAATGGATCCCCTTGCCGCATTCCTTGGCAAGTCAAGATTGACTTTCTCGGTAATTAAGCCATTTGTCATGATTCTTGTGGAAGAAGTAGCCAGTAGCCGCACACCCACATTATCCACCTGTCTCCAAAGCCCATCCTTCTCAACAATTCGAGCACAAAAGGCAACTAAACCGGGTCAAATGCTTTAGACACTACCGGAATTACCCCTAATCCTGACGGCCTATCTTATGCCGACGGCCCCTGTCGGCATAGGTATGCCGACGGCTTAGGGCAAGCCGTCGGTGTAGAAAAGTCGTCGGCATACCTCCGCACTTGCCGACGGGGGCCGTCAGTATAGCAAGGTCGTCGCATAGACGTGGGCCCGGCTACCTGGTGGTTGACGAGCGTTTGACGCCGTCATATCTATGTCGACGGCCATGACGGCGGCCGGCGGCATAAGCTTGATCCACGTGATCGATCTACGGCACGTGCCACGTCATCGATCCGAGCCGTGTCGGTTGGCACACCTCATCGATCCGGGGCATAGCTATGCTGTCAGCATATCTGTGTATTATCTGTTTTTTGTATTTTGTATTTTTTGTATTTTTATCTTTTTTCTAAATTAAAAGTTGATTCTTCAACGCATGTAGAAGTCTCGCCGTACATTGCACTAGCATAAAGTTGTCATGCAGCGAGCGGCCTCTGACAAAAGCACTCTGGTGGTGCCCAACCAATCTCGGAAGATCGTTTGCAAGCCGTGTGGCAAGTACCTTGTCAAAGATTTTGATTGTGCCATGCACTAAGCTCACCGGCGGTAGTCTTTGATACTTAAAAATTCACCCCAAAATCGGATCCCGAATTTACAAGATGGGATTATCCGGATAAAGAAGGGATTATCCTATTGCGCTGAATATTAGTAGTATCATATCCTATACCATATCCTATCAATCGCAGTCGGATTCGGCTCGGATTGTCATGGATGTCAGAAATCTCTTATTGTTTCCTATAAAAACGGATTCAAAAACAGTTTCAGGCGGAAATTATCCTAACCATTTTCACCCTTAGTATTTAGGATAGTGGTACAAAGTGAAATAGCTTAGCTTTCAGGCTCCCAAAAAAGATATGGTACAGTTGGAGTGTCACTATATCTAGACGCTTTAATCCTTGATTTTCCAAATTCACGCATTCAAAGGAGGAGGACACATACATCACAACTTCTCTGATTGAGCTTTATCTGGCTGAGCACAATCGGGTGGAGGTCAAACTAGAGAACAAAAACATGTAGCAACGCCCTGGAAAGTCGTGATCCTGGACAAAAGGTAACCATGACACACGAAACCAAATGTGTGGCGATCAAAACCATCCTCCGAATTGTGGACGCCCATTTTGTAGGAAAGTCATGTTTTGAAACTACTATTGTTGCACTTTTTTTATTTCTACTTCGCCTTCTTTCATGTTTTTGTTTTCAGAATTCGTGACCATAATTTCAAATTCATTACCAAAAATTTAAAACTTCATGGATATTTTTTAAGTTCCCAACTATTTTTTAAATTCGTCAATGTATTTTAAATTGAAAAAAAATCGTAAATATTTTGAAAATTCATAAACATTTTGAAAATTCATGGATCTTTTGTAAAGCAAGAACATTTTTTTACTCCACCAACATTGTTTTAATTCATGATTTTTTTAACTCTATCAAAAAGTTGATAGCTAATCATTTTTTCTGGGCCAGGATGTACAAGCTTCTTCGGATGGATGAAGGAGTGGATGAAAAGCCGAACTAAACGGATGAACGCTACAGCATGCATTGCCCATCAAGAATTTACCGATAATTTCCCACTAAAGGTTCTGAATAGGGGAGCTCCTATTCTCAAAAAACAAATTGGGGGAGCTCCGATGCAATACTTCAAGCGGCAAACTGTCCCTAAAATGTGCATCAGCCTCCTTATTAGGCTTCAACTCTTGTGGCGTATTGACGCCACCGGATACCAATGATGATGCATCACTCCCTTTTTTTGTCGGGTCTTTCACATTCAGTTGAGTAGCATGTGGTCACTATAGTACAACTTTTTTAACACAAAATAGATTGGTTTATTGAAAGAAATTTGAAGATTGAAAAATATTCATTGATAGAAAAAATCACGAAGATTAAAAATATTCAAATATTTTGAAAATGTACGCGAGTTAAAAAAAGTATTCATAAGTTAAAAATTTTGTGGATTTTAAAAAATTCATGGTATTTAAAAATATTTGTAAACCCAAAATCTCCACGCTAACAACATAAATTTGAAAAAAGTTCCTCAATATGCTAAATGTTTATGAGTTAAAAAATGTTCATGATTTGTTTTGAAAACATTGTAACTGGAGAATATTCGTCAATTTTACAAAATGTTTATAAATTAATAAAATATATAAAAATAACTTTTTTGAGTTTGAATATGTTCATGAATAAGAAATTATACATCTATTTTCGAAAAGATTAACTAATTTCCATGAAAATAAAAACAAACCAAAAACGTAAAGAAAAAATCCTAAACAGAAAAGCTGGAAAATAAAACCCAAAAAACGTTTCCCAGTACAAACTGCCATAAAAAAACACCTTGGCTCACAGAAACTCATTTGTTTACCTATATCAGAAACTACTTCATCGCCTTCTAAAAAAACTACTTCATCTGTCATACACACTGGCTGACCAACATGGGTCAGCCCAGTCTTACGAGAGGGTGCTCGTTTTGTACAGAAAGGGCGTAAACCCTGTTTGGCGCTCCATGCGCCACATATAGGCAATATGGTAAAAGGCGCACACCTCATCTGTTGGAGTTGTGTCGAATATTGTGTACAAGGTAGGTTACAGTTGGACTAGGAGTTGTATTGTGTTTACATAGGATGTGGAGTTGTGTCCTAATAGGACACTTGTATCCTAGGCCTTTCATGTATAGCGGGGGTAGACACACGATGTAACCTATGCCAACATAATAGCACAGGCACACAAGGGGGAGTCGGCGGCGTGTGCCGGCGCTCGGGTGGCCATTGTGCGGTATTGTGACGGTATCATGAGGAGGAGCGCCCGTAGTCAGGCTCCGGAGATGTAGCCATATCAGTGAACCTCGTTAACAAATCTCGGTGTCGTGCTCGTGTGATTGCTTGGTCCTTGGATGATCAACGGTGTGCCTTGGATTTATTCTAACAAATGGTATCATGAGCTAGGTTGTTCGGAGGTTGTTGAATTGTTGATCTAGAGGAGGAGCAAAAGCATTCCTGGAAGCAGTCGAGTTGGTCACGCGTGTCGACGGAAAGTTTCGACTTGCAGCGAAGAATTTTTACTTGAGGTAGCGATCGGAAGCGGCGACGGCGTGTGACAGCAGCAGGCGGACCGGCAGACGTAGGGCGCGCTTGGATGGGCTGGCAGCAGGCCGACCTGAGGTGCTTGTGGCCGCAGCGTGGACCGCTAGCCGTGGTTCAGGTCCGGAGCTGCAGTCAGGGAAGCGGCCGCGTCGTGTGTGCACGTGATTTGTTTTGGACAAAAAGGAGACCGAGTCTCCACTACTGACACGGAGATATGAAGGCAAATCAATCGGGAAAGAAATCCATCAATGGATATGCGTCCATCGGAATAGCACAGCACGGGACAAAGCAACAGCAGCATCGCGAGTTGAGCCAGGAGCCATCACGTGAAGACCAAGGCAGTTTATTGATTAAATTTGCTAGTACTAGTACATGTGCTTGAAGTACTTGGGCATTGCGTGTAGAAGCTCAGTTATTTTTTTCCTCGAGGTCAGCCGCACCAAGAACCAGGACGTCACGGGTTTCAGGTTTGAGGTGGAGAAGTTCGTTGAACTGAAAACCTTGGTTTATGGCAGACAAGGGTGAAAGATTTGTTGGCACGATGGGGATGCTTAAAGGCGTTGCAGGAAGTCATGTCAGCTAAGATGGAATTATTAGGTGATGGATGGAGATTCGCGGAAGACGATTTGTGAGCCTCGAGCGTGTCATGTAGCTGGACAAGTTCGGCTGGGTCGGACTAGATAGTCTGACGGATCGACGAAAGTCGGTTGATACAGAAGACGGTGGTGGGATCGGCGATGACGACATAGGAGCGTGATGCTGATGGTGACCGACTTCTGGGGCGTGGAAACACGTGGCGCAGGCCCCGAGGCTTGTGCGGCTTCGACAAGACTATGGCGCGGGATTGATTCAAGGTGGTGTATACACGGAGCTTGAAGTCGATGAGGCGCAGGGGTGGATTGATCATCTACCATGGAGTCATGTTGAAGGTGGAGCTGGATTGAGGGGCTACGGCGTAAGTCGACGGGGTCGAAGCCTATTCAGCAGGTGAAAAAAAGCGAGTGACATGCAGTTCGGACTGGAGCCCAGTGGTCTGATGGAAGCGTGAAACTCGTCATCGGTCGGTGATGATCGGTGGTACTCTGCAGTGGGGGTTGAGTGGTGTGGTTTTGCGACCCTTGAGACTCGACCGGGACAGCGGAGGCTCGACGTGGTAATAGTGGCGAGGTGTGCGGTATGCATGGACATGGAGACGGGCCAGGGCTCTGGTGGTCAAACATGTGGTGAGACAACTGCGAATTTTGACTTGGAATTACTACAAGCAATGGTGAAATTTCGTTCGAGTGTTGACACTGGTCAAGAAAAGAAGGGACTACAAGTTGCAGGTGGAGTCATATGGAGTCTTTGGAGTAGCAGCGGTACTCACGGGATAAACTCAAGTCCAATGTACATGAAAGTTTGACGCATGGACGAATTCAAGATGGTGGAGAATATTCGCCAAGGTGGAGTTTGTTGGAGTTGTGTCGAATATTGTGTACAAGGTAGGTTACAGTTGGACTTGGAGTTGTATTGTGTTTACATAGGATGTGGAGTTGTGTCCTAATAGGATACTTGTATCCTAGGCCTCTCATATATAGCGGGGGTAGACACACGATGTAACATATGCCAACATAATAACACAGGCACGCAAGGGGGAGCCGGCGGTGTGTGCCGGCGCCCGGGTGACCGTTGTGCGGTATTGTGACGGTGTCACGGGGAGGAGCGCCCGTAGTCAGGCCTCGGGATGTAGCCATATTGGTTAACCTCGTTAACAAATCTCGGTGTCATGCTCGTGTGATTGCTTGATCCTCGGATGATCAACGGTGTACCTCGGATTTATTCTAACACGATCCCACCTTTGTTTCGTAAGTGGTCTGGCCCATCAATGGTTGCCCTTTTACAGAAACTCCATCCGGTTTTGGCGAGCTTCTAGAAGCTCCCGGTCGGTTTTGTGAAGCTTCTAGAAGCTTTCAGCCTGTTTTCCCTATTCTTTGCTTCTTTTGGTTTGTTTAGGAAAGAAAAATTTTATTTTCCATTTTATAAATATTTATAGGCATGTAGTAATGAAATAAAGTAAAGAATATGTTTCATTTTCAGTTCTCATGTTATTAGAATTTAAATGTTCATGTTTCCTACAACCAAATCTCAATATAATGTAAGGCAACTAGTTCTTGTGGGGACACTCACGTGCTTATTTACTAGGTTAACAAATAAAGGTGTTAGTAGGTCAACTAAAATTTTACTTTCCTAAAATATAAAAAATTCAATGCTTCTCAACAAACAAATGGCAATGGACCTTTTTAAACAAAATAAATTATTATGGTTCTAGTAGGATAAAACTTAAATGGGTAACATTTAAAAGATGGGACAAATAGTTTCCTCAGAAATAATTTTTTGACAATAAGGGTATTATTAGAAAAAAAATATTACAAAGGGTAATTTTCAGCTAACACTCGAAGAGTAAAATGCATCAACGACAATATATGGAAACCATAACATACCCATGGCATTTTGACAATATCATACTACATTACAACAAAAGCTCAACTAACCATGGCATGGCATATATTTCACCTGATGCAAGAGACACAATAAATATCACACTTTGGCCACCTGGAGTTCAATGCCTGGTTTTGTTTGCGCTTTTCTCTTCCACATTTCTCATTCGTTCTTCCTATCCAGTGATATAGTGATAAAAAATTGCATTCCCACAAGAAAAAAGTTGAAGATGCCCAACAAGAATTATCACAAGCTCTGGTTTGTTCAGCAGTTCAACTTAGAGAACTAATGCGGTAAAATTATGTTTCTATTTCTTGGAAAATGTTCCAACAAATTTAAAAAAACTAACACCGATGTGATCCAATTAGTTCTTCTATTTGCATTCAAAAAAGAAAGAGACATAACAACCCTAGCTGCGCTCCGGTGATAGAGGGCGGAGTGGAGGGGATTCACATCTCTCCTCCGTTGTGTAGTACGTTTTGGTGTCGCGGTGATGTCATTCCAATGGTGGAGGCAGTGTTGTCTCAAATAAGAATCCTCCTGCTCAAATCATGTCTCAGTGGCGCTTGGTGTAGCATTGTCGAGTAGCTTAGGAAATATGTCCCTATTGTTCTTCATAGACATGGGATTGATAATTCATGTTGTTTGCCAGCATGGCTCCTTTGGCATTGTCGGCAACAGCTTTGCTTGAATGGTCCCTTCTTTTGAGCCCTTCCAAGCAAGGTCGTCGGTCTGGTCTTGCGATACTAGCTCATTGGCTGGCTAGATCGGGGTGATATCCCCGTGCATATACTTGGCACGATTTGGAATCCCGTTTGTTTACGGTGGTCTACTATTGCGAGAGTTCAATGATATTTGATCATCTACCGGTCTTTCAGGTAGTTCAGTGGCTGAATTTGTCGATGTTGTCCGTCATCGGGGATAGCTATGGACTATGGTTTGTGTAACGACGATAAGCTCAGCTGTGCCTTCAGCCAGATTTTTGAAGAATATAATCTTAGTTTCAGTCACCCTTTTTTAGGGAAGTTTATTGTGTCTGGGGATTTAGTTACCTTGCTTTCACTAGTAGAAAAAGGGTCAAACGTGAAGCACATTAGTGCCGGTTTGAATTTGAGCCGGCACTAATGGTACCATTAGTGCCGGTTCGAACGGCCATGCATTAAAGGACAGTGTATGGTATTATTACATCTTACAAGAAATAATACTTTTACTATGGAGCATTTTAGATGGCCCGTGAAGAATCACCCCATGGAAGAGAGAAAACAATATCGCCACCAAACTTAGAGAGAACACGCGAGGCAGACATCGGAAGACAAACTGTGTGGAATAAGCCACGTTGGGGTCGATCACATCAACCGTAGATCTCCCTGTCGCAGACAATGATGCCGTCGCTGTCCGCGTAGAGCCACTCCCCGTCACGGACCACGGCGCCGCCGACGTCGACGTCCAAGTGCATCTCCGTGGCGCCGCTCT
>NW_024119935.1:0-12517 GCF_003073215.2 Triticum urartu
CAGCTGCCATAGACCGATTCAGACCGGAAAAAAGACGCGTGCATGGTGATAGGGTTAGAAAAAAAGAGTAACAACACTATCCCAGATGTTTGGAACGTCCAACACGGACCGGCATTAGTGATAACATTTGGCCCTCGGTCGCTCTCATCATACTTTGAAAGATTTGGGACTTGTGTAACATTGAAGTTTTCTGGAACGGGACCATCCACCTCTGGCTAGCGTGAAGAACGCTGTTTTGGATTTTACTGACTATCTCTCCTCGTGTCCTAGGGCAACTCTGTAACTTGGCCAAACTATTGGCTTCCTTTCAACTAATATATTCAGGTGGAGATCGCCTCCACAATGATTGTTCAACAACAAGTATATAAATAACAAATCAGGTGAACTGTTATAATTATAGTAAACGATCAATCCATCCATGTCCCTTGAACACAGCCACCACCCACCTTCTCTCTCGATCTCGAGCTGAGGAAATGATTGAAATGGTGGCAAACAAGTTGTGCTAGTGGCCCTCATGCTATTTCACATTGGTGTAGTCTCTGCATTGTAGACATAAGGGAGGGAACAAGAAGGCCCCTCTCGTGCAGGGGGGTCATTGTCAATAAAGGATTGATCTTCCCCAGCATTGTTCAAAAATTCAAAAATTGTTCCTATTTCTTCAATCTTGTTCTCAATTTTTTTTAAAAAAATCAAGAAAATTCATTAAATTTTCGTGTTTAAAAAATCTAAAAAATATATTCCGAATTTAAAATTTTATCCATGTTTAAAATTCGTGTTAAAAAAATGCTCAAAAACTTAAAACAATGTTCGTGTGGTTTTAATGTGTTTCGAAAATTTCGAAAAAAAATCATATTTTGGAAATTGTTTGAAAAGTTCAGAAAATGTTCATGTTTTCAAAATTTGATTGTGTTTTATAAAAAAAGTTCACAAAGAGATTCTTCTTTTATAAATATTTCTCATAATTTAAAAATTATCACATTTTAAAAATAAGTTATTCGTGTTTAGTTGAAAACCCAAATAAAATTTCTTGCAAAATTAGTCCAGCACGCCGCAAATTATATATGACGCTCTTTGCGTCGATTTTTCGAGCAAACACACAAACAGAGCGAGGAGGCGAGCTACTAATTGTGCCGGCCCGTTTAGCGTTCCACGGATCTCGGTTTTGAGAACTTTTCTAGAAGGTTCCTGGCCGGTTTAGGTTTGGTTCTTTAATTTTTCTTTTTCCTGTTGTTCCTTTTACCTTTTTTATTTTTTTCTTTAAAATTCGTTTTTTAAATGTTTGGAATTTTGAAAATAAATCCAGAATTTCAAAGAAGTTTGTGTTTTAAAATTTTGTGTGGAATTTCAAAAAATCAAACATTGTTCAAAACTTCAAAAAAATGTTCCCATTTTATAAATTACATAAATTTAAAAAACGTTCCTGTTTTTAAAAATTGTTCACAATATCAAAAAAATGTTCCCATTTCACAAATTCAGAAAAATGTTTCCATTCCAAATTTAGTTCGGAAATTTGCAAGAAAAACAGTTGTCTTGAAAAATATTCATAAGTTTTAAAATTATTCACTTTTCAAAAATGTTCAAATGAAACAAAACATCTTAAAACTTAGATGCTACCGCAAGTCGGGTGGCAGTGAACAGTTCTTTTTTTGAGAAACACCTATAACTTTATTATTACTCATAACAATTATAGCTACACCCGATTTGGACCTAAGATCCAAGAAAATACAAAGTAACTCCTAATGACTAAAAATTACATTGAAATCTCTTGAAAACACCTTCTTCGCAGTATCAATCTCTACTAGAAATACTCCAAAGATTTTGGTAAAAAGGTTGCAATTGGACTGGAGCAACAATGTTGTCACTCTTTCACCCACACGAGCATTAATCTCTGCTCGAAGAAATACTCCGAAGACTTCGGTAAAGAGGTTGCAATTCGACTGGAGCAAAAATGTTGTTGTCACTCTTTCACCCACACGAACATTATCAATAATGATTTTTGAAAGCGTCTTGAGTCGCCCATGCAAAAAGATGGGGAGCCTTGATCGATGAATGTACTTGGCCAGGGCATGATCCCCTAAAAATGCAGGCCGTCAAATCACTATATCATCACTATGGTGTCGATGAAAGATTTCACCTCCTTAAAGAATCAAATCAACAACAAAAAAAGCTTGACACGGCAACATAAACTCATTAGATCCGAATAATCGGTTGTGCGAGGACAGAAAACTCTCTAACCTCATGGCACCGCCAAAAGATTGAGAGAAAATTTATTCTCACAAAATTATGATGATCATAGACGTTGATGAAGAACAAAGATGTCTTAAAGATCCGAGGTTCCTCCACCTCTCAGCACCAAGATGGCAGCCGGAGGTCAGGGCGGCTAAATTTCTTAGGTGACAGCGGCGATGGTGGCACGAGAAACCCCATACAATGAACAAATAGCTACGCTATAGTGTACGTGCGCTATGGGCGAAGTAAATGGGCCAGCCCAGTCGAGGCTCTCGTGCATCGAGGACCCCACTGGAGACAAGGAGCATTATATAGGAGCTCTCCTTTGTCTCAAGAAAAAAAACATAGGACCTCTCCTTTGTCTCAAGAAAAAAACATAGGACCTCTCCTCACGACGCACCAAGGGCTCTCAATTCCTGCGAGCTTAGGGTGTATTTTGTTGAGGAACCAACTATCATGGATTGTTACATTCCAGAGGAATGGGTTGGTTCGTTTCTTCGTATAGTAGGAGCAAAAAGTAGAACGGGTTGGTTATGTTCTTGTGCTTGGTTTTGAAGCACCGAATGAAAAATGGAATAACAATATGTCAAAAAAATTGGCAGCATTTTATTTGTATTTTCAAGAAAAACAACATAACTATATATTGACAAGCATGACACTTAAATGACATCACATAGAACACAATTTTCAACAACAATATCGTAATGTAGCAATAAGGTAGCAAGTTCAATTGCCACATACAAAAGCAATCAGCCATACAAGTCTTGTTCACATACCAAATATCCAAAACCAACCAAAGTGCACTACAACCATACATGTCAACTAACATATTACAACCATATCGAATTTAGAAGTTCTTCACAGCAGCAAACAATGATAGCCATTGCAGCAAGTAATGCATGTTATCAAACATATAGCCACCAATGACTAGTAATCATGGATCTATTTTGACAAAAATCGAACACAATATATATGCACAAGGAGTATCTTATTTACATGCAAAAATTGGGCAGCACCATTTTCCCTCTAATTCAGTGTGCACCTTATTTACATGTTGGAGCCGAAGGAGTCTCTCTCTCTCTCTCTCTCTCTCTCTCTCTCAGACACACACACACACACACACCACACAAACGGTAAGTAATATATACTAGACCATATTCATTAATTTGTTGCTGCAATATACTAAATTGATTTCTAGAAGGATATGCTGATTGCATGATCTCCAATTTATTTCGCTGGAGTAAAGTTAATGGTGTGATCGACATGATTTTCATATTAATTAGCCTGCTCCACCACCAAATAATAAAAATATTAATTCACCTGCTATGCATCTCACAATTGATTTCTCCAATCTATCTATATATTCAAGCGCGACCATTGCCATTAGCTCACAATCCGACTCTCAGGTAGCCAGTTCACTGGGCGCCCCAGCATGAGAGGCACCGGCTTGGTTTCCTCGCTGACAGTAATCCTGCTCCTCATCGGATACCTTGCAGTTATAGCACATTGTATGTAAACATATATATATACGATTGTATTTCTCAGTGATGCAATCATGTAACTATGTAGGAGTATATATAAACTTGTACGTAATTCTGAATACGAATTTTTTGATGCGAATTAACAGGTCGTTTGGAGGCTGGAAGAAGGAGGAGCTACCAGGAGGATCATACCGGAGCTACTACGGTCAACGCGACATCATTAGATGAGAGCAAGCTTAACCTACGTTTCTGCACAGGCCATGTATGTCGCCACCCTCCGAGAGTCTGTTACTGCTGTGAGCTTCTGCCGCCGGACCAGCCGTGCTTCGCTTCCAAAGAGGAGTGCTGGCAAAAATGTCCCGCCTGTGACCCCAAGTGTCCCGGTCCACCTGCCACGGAGTTGCATGCATGAGCAAACATATGCTTTTCATGTAAATGAGTCATAAACATGGTTGTTATTATGTGAGAAAAAAAATACTGATACACAATATCTTTGCTAACAACACTGTCTTTTATACCGTGAGCCATTGTTTTTCTTTTCTCTTTTCATGATACCTCGCGAAGTTTCTCTTTGGGTGCCGAATGGAGCGCACATGATATTTTAACTGTATGCATTTATTTATGTTTCCTTTTTTATAGAACAAAAATGACACATACATTTCGTCTTAATTATTTAAATTATATCTGATATAATATCATGTTATGCTAATTTTGTTTCATATATTGATTTTTCTCCATATCTCTACTATTAAAGAGAGTTGGTCATTGTAAATTCGCTTGGCCTACACCCCTCCACACGTCTTACATTAACTCAATCAAATCAAATCAGATCTTCCCAAAACTTCAAATAAATCAAAACTTTCCTCGCTTTCCCCTACCCATACCCAAATCAAATAAATCTTACCAAAACCTCATCTAAATAAAATAATTTCTTGGCTTCCCCTACCAATGCTCAAATCGAATCCAATCTTACCAAAATCTAGAATATGTGGGTGTCAGATTTATACGGGCCTGATTGATGTTGAACCATCAAAATATGTATGCCCCAGTTGCAATGCACAGAAAATTAGCTAATTTTAACTAATCTCACGGAAGAATATCTTAGCTACGTACGAGGTAGTTTTTTTTTCCGTATGTCAATCTGAAAAAAAACTACTCCAACTTTGTACTAACTTTAGTATATCGATTTTGAAACGAAGGGAGTATGTCATAAATAGTACTCCCTCATCCCGCAATGTAAGACGTTTTTGCAGCTTGCAAAAACGTCTTCCAGTGTGAATGGAGGGAGTAGGTACGTAATGTGTGATGTAGTGCACCTTTGCAACTTGTCACCAAAGAGCATATCATACACATTTCTTGCAACATGCCAATCGTGCAATATTCATTTTATTTTATTTGTGTGAAATGGAGCAATCTCTAAATTAACACGTAGTTCATCCCACCCCTGAAATGTGGAACTTCGCCAAGTGCTGAGGGCACTCGCTCAATGCCAGAAAACCACTAGGCAAAGTGCCGGCAAAGTTAACTTTGTCAGGTACTTCTCCACGAGTTCTTTGCAAACACGTGGAAACAACTTTGCGGAGTGCAAAAACCTTGTACTCGGCAAACAAATAGCATGGACGGAACGACTAAAACGGCATCGGTGGCACGTGTCGTCGAAACTTTGCCTAATGTTGCACTCGGCAAACCTCTTGAGCATAATTAAACAAAAGCCGGCGCCGCCACTTGCCCCCAATCTCACAGTGACCGCTGTCATTGCCTCTCCTCTTTCTCAACCAAAGTCGATGTGCAAGGCTGAGGTCCCTAGCAGGAGAGCAACATCATCAGGGATGGGATATCGAATAAAGAACACGAAGACAAGGGCGAGAACTGTGAATGAGGGGGCAGTTTGAGGGAATGCCATAAGGCCATCATGGATGGGATATCGAATGAAGAACACGAAGACAAGGGTGAGAACTGCAAATGCGGGAGCAGCTTGAGGGAGTGCCATACGGCGGCCGTGGCACTCGCGCGAGAGCGCTTGCTTTGCGGTCCGTGACCTAGCACCGCTGTGATGCAGTTGTCTTGACCATGGCGTCCCTGATGGGGTGGACGACTCTGGAGAGGTTCAGAAGGTCATCCACGCGCAAGTTGGTGTCTCCCATGGGCCGCGTCCCGTAGAAATGGCGAGCAGGCTGATTCGAGTAGCAAACAATAACAATACTAGGACGCTTGTGTGTTACTATAATTCCCAGTATCCATCAATTCCCAACAGGAAATGTCTATCTGAAACAGTATCTATCACCATCCGTTTCTCAAATTAATTCTGCTCTTTCTGATAGAGAACAAAACAGACTAGTGGTGCCATGTACTGGTTGTTTAGATGTTCACATCCAACTGATCAAATAATCATTTTGGCTGGCACAACACGTGCTGACACTGTTCATCCATGTTACACTGACATGCAGGGAGAAGCTAAGGATATCAGGCTATCAGCACACACCGCTCCGCGTCGGGAGCCACTCCTACCCTATCCTATCTTATAAGTGAGATTTCGAATTGAAGACCTACATCCTAACCTCGCGTGCATGAGGTTAACTGTGAAGTTATAAACAGAAAAAAAATAGGTCTATATTCAACCCCAAATTACACATCAATATATATAGATAGTATTTAAACCCCTTTTCTGTGCCAGCTTGTCCACATCAATTATTTAAACCACCTGGTGCATGCATGCTAACTTACCTAGAGCCACCTTAACTGGCAGTGGGGATTTCTCAGTGCAGGTTCCTCCCGGTCTTGCCATCGCCTTTCATTCCGGGCATACATGGAGAGTCATAGCCTGCTACCCTGTTCTTGCAGATCCTGGCACTGGAGCTAGGATACACTGCAATGATTCCAGGAAATTATAAGATAGCAGGGCTGACAAATGCATGGACAGTACTTCAATGGCTGAAACAAGCAGAAAGAAGGTTACATTCATTCTCTTACTGTCGAATTCGGATACAGTTCTTGATAACTTGCTAACAGAGTTGTCCTAAATTGCAGAGAATGAGGTCTCCTTTGGTTTAGAGGAATTTCATAGGAATTCTAGAGGATAGGATTCTTATAGGATTTTTTCCTTTAGAGCCCTTTGGTTCATAGGAATGGATTCCTATTCCTACATAGGATTGGTTCCTATCCTCCGCATTTCATAGGAAAATAAAAAAGAGCCTAGACTCAATGGAAAATTTTCTTTGATGTCAACCAAATGACATCTTGTTTCCTATTCCTGCTCATAGGATTTGAGATACATGTCATCTCATTTCCTACAAGATTCCTATTCCTATGATAATCCTATCCTATGAACCAAAAGAGGCCTGAAACTTAAGTTTTACACAAAAGGGCACAGCACCTGCTTTTTCATTAAAATAAGACTGGTGCTCGATGCAAAAACGATAGTAAGCTACTGGTGCTACCACCATAGTACAGTACCATGTCAGGCAGTGAAGGACACAACCACTAGCAACTAAACAGAGCAGATCGAAACTAGCATTCACCCGTAGTAGAATATAAATTTCAACTACTGACAAACACTTCATTGTCTTGTCGTACCTAGTAAAATCTTGTTCATTTTGCAAGTTTTATACCAGTGGCCCTTCAGTCCTAGTCCTAATTTAAATAGTAGGCCAAAGAACCTTTCCCATTGCTGCATGGACCAGCTCCAGTGGAACAACTTCTGACTTTAGTCAACAAACAACATCACCCAATATAGTGCTTTGGTAAAAGACATGGCTATCAACCGGAAGGGTATCGAAGACACATGCAGCATCGAGACAAAGGAGCTGCCAGAGGGATCGTACAATGGCAAATCGTGGCAATGGTTTTTGCCTGTAGAAGTACTCCACTAATCACTTATGAATTTTAATCGAGCATCTTAACTAAAGAACCAAATGGAAAATGACGCATCACTGATTTCTCTCTCTCTCTCTCTCTCTCTCTAAGAATCATAGAACAACAGAACTAACCATGTGATCGGGGACCACCATGCAAAAATATTAAATCAATTTAGGATCCCTCTGGCATATATGACTAGCAGAGAGAGATTGTATAGACATTACTGTATGTACTCTTGTATTAATTCATTTCAGAGTGAAGTGAGTACAATACTATCAAAAGGCCACCATGTTTCTTTTCCCAGCATTCCCCAGATAGATCAAGCCATGTAACAAGCTGTGTGTGTACAGTTATGTTTGTCAGGTTAATGTCATTTCGCAGTCTAGTATCTCCTCCAATCAGTATACCGAATATACATATAAATGCGTGGTGTGAGACCAATCAGTAGGAACGCCCGGAGTTTGCTAGCCGCCGAGGTCCAGCACTCTGCCGGTCCGGGCTTAGACGCTTAGCGTTGTGCATATCCGGACCGGCAGAGTGAAACCAAGAGGGAGCGGGCTAGAATTGTTGAGACAATAGCCTAGCCATCCTCCGGGTTGAAGAGGAATATTGGCATCATAGGGGCGGTATCAAGTGGGTCACCAAAGGAGACACTAACACCAGATATTTTCATGCTTACGCTAACGGTAGGAAGCGTAAAAGCACTATCCTTCAGTTACAATCAAATCATGGTCTCTTACTAACCAACGATCTCATTGTGGCCCACATCTATGAGTTTTTCATCGGCCTTTTGGGGACGGCCGAGGAAAAAGCACTTTGCCTACGCGAGGACCTTTGGGATCCATCCAAACGGGTCTCACAGGAGGAGAACAATGGGCTCGTTCTCTCGTTCCTTCCGGAGGAAATCGATAGAGCTTTGCACGATATGAACACGGACACGGCGCCTGGGCCGGATGATTGGCCGACGAGTTTTTCAAAAAGTTCTGGCCTAATCTTAAACACCTTTTCTATGATATCGTGAATGGTTTCGCGTTAGGCATGGTTGACCTTGCTAGATTAAACTATGGGGCTATCAGCTTGATACCCAAAGTTAAAGGGGCCGACGACATAAAACTCATTAGGCCGATCACTCTGATTAATGTCCCTTTCAAGATCTGCGCGAAAGCTTATGCCTCCCGCTTGGCACCCATAGCTCAACGGGTGATTAGCTCTAGTCAGACTGGTTTTCTGAAGCATTGTAACATTCTAGAAGGCCCTTTAGCGCTTCTAGAAACCGTGCATGAGCTTAAACGTACCAAGTCGCGAGGCATTCTTCTCAAGTTAGATTTTGAGAAGGCCTATGATCGCGTGAACTAGGAGTTCGTGCGTGAGGTCCTCATCGAAAAGGGTTTTGATGGGGCTTTTGTCCATCGTATCATGCACCTCGTGAGTAGTGGGCACACGGCGGTGACCATCAACGGTGAAATGGGCAACTTCTTCAGCAATAAGCGTGGCCTAAGGCAGGGAGACCCGAGCTCGCCTTTGATTTTTAATTTTTTTTTGCGGATGCCCTCGCAGCTATGATTAACAAAGCCAGGGCTGCGGGACACATTAAAGGGCTAATCTCACACCTCATCCCTGGCGGTGTGACTCACCTGTAGTACGCAGATGACACGATGTTGTTATTCGAGCCGGACGACCACAACATTGCCTCGATTAAGTTACTGCTTCTAGCATTTGAGATTTTGTCGGGTCTTAAGATCAATTTTCTCAAAAGCGAAGTGATCACCATAGGGATGGATGATCACGAAAGTCGGAGGGTTGCAAACTTGCTCAACTGTAAGATTGGAAGGTTCCCGATCAAATACCTAGGGCTACCAATAACGCACAAGAACCTGACCATAGCTGAATGGACGCCACTTTATGGCAAAGTGGTGAATCGGGTTAGCCCGTGGAGAGGGAGGTTTATGTCTTCGGCTGCTAGGTTGATTTTGACCAATTAGCTTATCCTCCCTTCCTCTCTTTACAACGGGAATGTTCCTCCTTGCCGATGGAGTGCATGCCAAGCTAGACACGCCGCGCGCCCGGTTCGTTTGGGAAGGAACTGGGACGAAACGCAAATACCACTTGGTAAAGTGGGCTGCGGTCTGCAGACCGAAAAAGTTTGGTGGTTTGGGGATCATGAACTCGAAACTTATGAATGTTGCCCTGCTCACCAAATGGTGGTGGCGCCTCGCCCAAAATGAGAAGGGTCTCTGGGCGGACATTCTTCGGGCAAAATATTTCCCGGACGGCAATCTTTTTAAGGCCGAGACCAAGGGATCGTCGCTTTGGAATGGGATCCAAGCGGTGAGACCAGCATTTTTGGTTGGGGCCCATTTTTCAGTCAACAACGGATCGTCTACGCGATTTTTGTTGGGCTGTTGGAGGGGTCAATCACCGCTGTGGCAATCACATCCGGAGTTGTTTCAGTTAGCCACAGACACGCACATTTTGGTCGCTGACGCCCTTAGAGTGCACCCTCCGGCGATCTCCTTCTTCAAGCCTCTGGAGACACGAGAGGCTGCTGCTTGGAATGCATTGGTGGCTGAGCTCAAGGGGAGGAGACTCAGCCAGGATAATGATGAGATCTGGTGGAGGCTAACTGCTTCACGAAAATTCTCGGTGAAATCATTATACGGGAAGCTTACGGAGGGGAATGAGCTAGACATGGCTAGGGGGCTGTGGAAGGCTGGCATTCCCCTCAAGATTAAGATTTTTATGTGGCAAATGTTTCGTAATCGCCTTCCAACCTCGGATAATGTGGCCAAGCTCAACGGGCCGGCGAATGGGACATGCGCCATCTGTGGACTTAGGGAGGACGCTAACCACGTCTTCTTTAGATGTTGTCTCGCTAAATTTGCGTGGAGCACGGTCAGAGATACTCTTAACCAGAATTGGAACCCGCAAACTAGCATCGATCTTCTTAACCTGTTATCCGCACAGAGGGGTGCGAATGCGAGGGTGGTGTGGCGCAGCGTAGAGGCGATGCTTTGGTCCATTTGGACCATGAGGAACAAAATTACTATAGAACACAAGTTCCCTGCTCACCCCGCTGAGATTCTTTTCAAATGTCATATTTTCTTACAGGCTTGGGCGCCATTGGCGAAGCAGCGTGACGAGGGACGCATGATCGAGATTATGGAGTAGATCAAGCTGTGCATGACGAGATCAAGACTGCAAGAACAGCACGCTTGAGCATTTTGCGTTTAGATTTGCTGTGATGCGAACTATGTTATGGTCTATCTTCGCTTGTTTGAACTTCTAGCTTATCTTTGCCGGGACGTTAAGCCCGTTGAACTTATGTCGGTTTGGTTGTAAGGTTGATACTTATGTGGATGCTGTCATGAGGCTTTATTAATTTAAAGTCGGACGCTCCATGCGTCTTCGTTCCAAAAAAAAAAGACAAGCCTATATGTTATGGCCACTACATTTCTAGCACAACAAATGCCATGTCAAACCCCTTTTTTCATAGGTGAAGCACAAGCTTATATGATAAGTACTACCTTGGTTTATCATCTGAAAGGGACCAAACGCACATACACCCAGCATGAAAACTTTGCAGCAAAGCTTGCATTTTTATTTCAGTTTTGGACATTATAACAGCGATTTCTCTGTGGTTAACAGATCCAAAGCTGTACTGAATTCATTAGCTACAGAGATCATAAATAAAAAGAAATTCTCTATTGGAGGAAGCACACGCTTGGTTTGAAGGTAAAGCTACTGCTCATCTGCATCTGCTAATGACTCCGAGAACAAGGGAACATAGGGTAGAAATTGTTGTATGTTGCCTTTCTCAAGATTAATGATACGGCCAATAACTTTCTGATGCCGCATGTCGTATGATACCAAGGTATCACGTTCATATGAAACCAGGAAAATGGTATCACAATCTGGATGCATCCCAACCACCTCATAATTCTGCCCGGTCATGCTCATAAGATTATCGATGCTGGCAGTATGCTTCAAGACCAATTCTTTACTATCGCAATCCTTGAGTTACCAGATTGCTCTCTCGGAAACCAGCATTCTGTTGTTATCATCATCAGGAAGTATAGCATAGTGCAAACATCCTTGAGATGATCCAATCATACCGAATCTTCGATCATACGGCACACGGGTGGTTGTCCACACTTTCCCCTCCGTGTCCACCCTCAGCAGCACATGGTCGCCGAGGACGTGGTTCAGTCTTCCCATCAGGTACAGCATACCAAGGACGAAGACACATGTACTCCTGAAGGACAGGGTAACTTCCTCAACCATCTCCTGAAGGACACATTTACCCAAAACCATCACACTTGAGGCTAGGGTAACCGGTCGGTATCACATTTGAGCCATGTCACAAAAAACCACCAACTCTGGGACTAATCGGAACCGCGGAGCACTGACTGGCCGATTTAGCCGCGGAAACAGCGAAACCGACAGGTCGGACCCACCTGTCGGGCTGACGTGGCGTGCCTATGTGGATAATTCGCTGAGGTGGCACAAGGCCCCACCTGTCGGGCTCTCTCTTCTTCCCCTCTCTCCCTCCAGTACACCAACTCCCACCACTGTCTAATCCCGCACCGCCGCCGGAGCCCCACCCCGGTGAGAAGATCCCCCCCCCCGGGCGAGTTGCCCAGCCGCCCCAGCCACCTATAATCCATGTTGAGCCGCCGCGCTGGACCTCGTACCTCCATGACTAGATGTCTCCCTGGACGAACACATGCGTGCGCTGCATCGGGCATTGAGGGCGGCGCGAGATGGCGGCGAACTGGCGTCGCGAGCTGGCGGCACGAGTTCGGCAAACCAGAAACATCGGGCCGCCCCCTAGGCTTCTCGTACATGGGAGATCCTGCTCGGGCTCAGGCTAATGGAGGCGGTTGCAACGTCGGGCCTCGTGGTCGCAATGATGAAGCACGCGTGGACGACGCTGGAGCTACTTTGCCGGGCTG
>NW_024119936.1:0-15995 GCF_003073215.2 Triticum urartu
CCCCCCCCCCCCAACGCACATGTCTCCGACGTATCAAGTTTAGCCTTACAAGTGTGCATCAAACAAGACAAAAGATTCTCAAATGACATAGAGAAATCAAGCAACATCCTCATTGTTGCGAAGAACGTCACCACCAACATCGCCCCTAGCACCACCATCGCCGGAGCATGGATCACCAGAGCAAACCAAGCCAAAGAACAAGTTTGTACCTCCCGGTCGTTTCATCGAACACATTGTAGGCGTGGCTGGCGGCTTCGCCGTGAAAGTGGATGTCGTCGTCAACTGGAGGCAGAGGAGGAGCATGGACCCTTGTCACGATCGCCTTCATCCTCGATGCCTTCGCCGGTGCAACGGCCGGGCCAATGGAAGGGGTCTTCTTCCTCCCGCCCACGCCCTTGGCGGGGGGGATCGAAGCAGGGCCGAAGGTTGGTGGTGCCACGCTGCCTTGGACGATGTGGTTCCCCTGCCTCTTCCTTTTGATTCCGACGGTGGAAGGTGTTTGGGCGGCTGCAGAAGGAGTTTTCGTTGTCAGCACAGGCGGATGGAGCGGCGGAGGAGGAGGGACTGCCGGTGCAAGATAGGAGGTGGTGGCGACACGGGGGGCGGGAACTAAAGCCGACGAAAGTGGGTTCGTGCCAAGGGAAAGTGCGGCCGGCAAAATTGGGTGGAATCCCGTAGATATGCAGGAAATAGGCTCATGAATTTGTTGGGGAACGCAATAATTTCAAAAAATTTCCTACGCACACGCAAGATCATGGTGATGCATAGCAATGAGAGGGGAGAGTGTTGTCTATGTACCCTCGTCGACCGAAAGCGGAAGCGTTATCACAATGCGGTTGATGTAGTCGTAGGTCTTCACGATCCGACCGATCAAGTACCGAATGTACGGCACCTCCGAGTTAAGCACACGTTCAGCCCGATGACGTCCCTCGAACTCGGATCCAGCCGAGTGTTGAGGGAGAGTTTCGTCAGCACGACGGCGTGGTGACGATGTTGATGTTCTACCGACGCAGGGCTTCTCCTAAGCACTACTACAGTATTATCGAGGTGGACTATGGTGGAGGGGGGCACCGCACACGGCTAAGAGATCCAAGGGATCAATTGTTGTGTCTCTCGGATGCCCCCTGCCCCCGTATATAAAGGAGCAAGGGGGGGGGTGCGGCCGGCCTAGGAGGAGGGCGCGCCAGGAGGAGTCCTACTCCTACCGGGAGTAGGACTCCCCCCTTTTCCATGTTGGACTAGGAGAGAGAGGGGAAAGAGGTGGAGGGGAGGAAGGAAGGGGGGGGGCGCCGCCCCCCTCTCCTTGTCCTATTCGGACTAGGGGGGAGGGGCGCGCTGCCCTGCCCTGGCCGCCTCTCCTCTCTTCCACCAATGCCCATTAAGTTCCCGGGGGTTCCGATAACCTCCCGGTACTCCGATAAAATTCCGATTTCACCCGGAACACTTCCTATATCCAAACATAGGCTTACAATATATCAATTTTCATGTCTCGACCATTTTGAGACTCCTCGTCATGTCCCCGATCTCATCCGGGACTCCGAACAACCTTCGGTACATCAAAACATCTAAACTCATAATATAACTCTCATCGAAACTTTAAGCGTGCGGACCCTACGGGTTCGAGAACTATGTAGACATGCCCGAGACATGTCTCCGGTCAATAACCAATAGTGGAACCTGGATGCTCATATTGGCTCCCACATATTCTACGAAGATCTTTATCGGTCAGACCGCATAACAACATACGTTGTTCCCTTTGTCATCGGTATGTTACTTGCCCGAGATTCGATCGTCGTTCTGTAAATACCTAGTTCAATCTCGTTACCGGCAAGTCTCTTTACTCGTTCCGTAATACATCATCCCGCAACTAACTCATTAGTTACAATGCTTGCAAGGCTTATAGTGATGTGCATTACCGAGTGGGTCCAGAGATACCTCTCCGACAATCAGAGTGACAAATCCTAATCTCGAAATACGCCAACCCAACAAGTACCTTCGGAGACACCTGTAGAGCACCTTTATAATCACCCAGTTACGTTGTGACGTTTGGTAGCACACAAAGTGTTCCTCCGGTAAACGGGGGTTGCATAATCTCATAGTCATAGGAACATGTATAAGTCATGAAGAAAGCAATAGCAACATACTAAATGATCGTGTGCTAAGCTAACAGAATTGGTCAAGTCAATCACATCATTCTCCTAATGATGTGATCGCGTTAATCAAATGACAACTCTTTGTCCATGGCTAGGAAACATAACCATCTTTGATCAACGAGCTAGTCAAGTAGAGGCATACTAGTGACACTCAGTTTGTCTATGTATTCACACATGTATTATGTTTCCGGGTAATACAATTCTAGCATGAATAATAGACATTTATCATGAAATAAGGAAATAAATAATAACTTTATTATTGCCTCTAGGGCATATTTCCTTCAGTCTCCCACTTGCACTAGAGTCAATAATCTAGATCACATCGCCATGTGATTTAACATCAACTAGCACAAATGCCCGTGCGTTGCAACGGGATAAAAATTGACACGATGGCCATAGCCTAAGATGCCGACATCAAGCGCCGCCTGCTTTCTAGTAGCCCGTCATCCACATAATCGCCACACTCCGATAATGATATAGTTGAACACCTACACCCTCTCTAATCATATACACACAAAAAATATCACGCGGTTTGGTTTCGGTTGGGTGAACGGAAAGAAAAAAAGTGAGTCGATGTGATAAATAACTTAGCATTTTTTTGCAGGGAGCTTTGTATTTTGTTTATATACCGTGACTCAATTAGTAGCTTGCAAATTATTTATAATTTTAATAAATAGCAAAGATGTGAGTGTGTTGCAACGGGATAAAAAAATCACACACCCTAACCCAATAAGGACTCAAGAACCCCCTCTCCCATCCGCTTCCTCTATTTTGGCATGGCACCCTATACATGTTGTCGATTATCCTCTTATATGGCCTCATAGATGTTGGAGGTATTTTGAATGCCCATGCTACGCTGCAAAGAAAATGCATGTTGCTACACCTAGTAAGACAAAAAAAATTAGTACATCATCATTTACATATATGTCTATATATATTGTACATTGAGAAAAAATTACTGGATTTATCACAGGCACACAGTAAATTTAAGAGGGAAGGAAATACAGGCAATCCCTGCTTACATGAGACATCACAGAAGCCATATGCTTGCCTACATCATGGACATCGAGGAATCAATATTAGTTGGTAGGTAGCAAGAAAATTCTGGTCCAGATGGCGCACCGCAGACAGCTTGTGGCTGACCTTTTGGAAGTCTAATGGTCCCTCTCTTTCCTTCTTTCAACCACACCTTTTTCCCTGACAAACAAAATTCAGCTACAATCAAAAAACCGCTCTGTAGTTTCTCCTCGCGTACGGCGTGGAGTAACCTTTGGATCTCTACTCTTAACTAGAAGAACGCCCGTGCGTTGCAACGGGGTCACATTAACTTTAAGAGTTCAATATTAATCATGTTAATAATACATTTAATATTCTCATACATATCAAGTGACATATGAAAATATGGTAAGAGTTCAATATTAATCATGTTAATTTAAGAGTTCAATATTAATCATGTTAATATTCTCATACATTTAATAATCATGTTAATAATACATTTAATATTCTCATACAACTACAAACTAATTATTCAAGAGCGACGATGCAAATTAAAAGAAAGTTCAAAATGTTATGCAAAAAGAAAGTTCAAAATGTTCAGATCAAAGATAAATCTCTATGAAAACTAATTATTCAAGAGCGACGATGCAAATTAAAAGATGAGACAACACCTTAATGAAATATGTTACCCAGTGGGTTTCTTGTTCACTGAGCAAATTTCAGTACTTTCATGAAATTAATTAGTAGAATTATTGTAACACCAAGCATGTACAAGTATCCCAAGATGACCACGAGTGAAATTTCTACTGTATTGCATACTAAACATACCTGACCTTTTTCTTCTTGAATCCATCAAATTTTCATTTCATTTAGAGCATCATGATGTCGTGAATACAACTTCAAAACTATTTAGAGCATCATGACCTCAACACTTCTAAGTCTGAAATCATCTCTATAAATGATATGTGGAGCAATTCATAAACTGCAGTCAGTAGACAAATTAATTAGATTGTGCATGCATGAGACGATGGATTGTGTAGATGATCCCTAAGCTGTGGAACAGTACAACCAGAGAAAATAGCAGTCAAAGGGAGGAATTAGCTAGTTAGATTGTAGATGCATGCATGAGTCAGCCGGCGCAAGGGAAGTCGCGCGGAGCGCCATGACGAACTCGGAGTCTGGGCCCGAGCCGTTACACCTCGGCAGCAAACAGCGGCCCACCCACCGCCGTTGCCGGGTGGGTCGCTACCCGCTAGTGCCCACCGCGCTGTTGAATCCACCGCTGATTGTAGCCACTGCATACAGTGTTCGCGCCGCCATGATGGTGCCCGACGAGGACGGCACAGGGCGGCGGAGTCGTGCATATCCAGCGATGAGATCGAACAGCGAGGCGAGGTGACCGGCAGCGAACGGGCAGGGCCTGTGGCGTCGGCTGCAGATCTCCTGGAGCAGAGAAAAAGAGAGAGAGAGAGGTAGAGACTGAGGAAGGAGAGGTAGGGCGCAGGAAGAGGAGAGGGATACTAGTGTCCATGGCGAGGCCTCCGTTGTCCACCGGCAAACCTCCATGGCTAAGGTAAGGTGCACCTACACCCGTAACACACCAGCATGACCTGACGGTGAACGGGTTCACGTGACAAGCGCGGGGCTGGCAATCAACGTTTCCTGGTCCTCCTCGCTGATGCATAACGGGCACGCATCGCTGCCTGGGTCGCTCATCATGAAGAAGAAGATAGGGTGGAGGAATTGAGCGAGGGAGGAGGAATCGAGCGGCTTGTACGGGGGCCAAACCATGATAAAAATCAGTACAACCCGTGCGAGGTGGAGAACGAAATGACTTACCTATAGCTCATGATTCGATTGAGATGATAGGGAAGGAAGGAAAATTGTGATTTAGTCAGACAAAGTTTTGGAAAGTTCTGATTCAGCTGAGAAATAGATGGAAATAATGCCTCAGGATGAGGAGGTCACGATTAGGGTATGGCAAGAACAACTTTTTTGGAAAGCTTTGATTCTGGTGATAATTACCATATTCGAAATTTCCTTAGTTATAGCCTTACCATACATGGATTGATTTATTACTATAATTATCATATTTGAGATTTCTAAATTTATAGCCTTACCATACATGGATTAATTGTGATTGATTACCATAAATACGTTGGGTATTGTCGGCCAGACGAGAAAGAGAAAACCCGGTGGGAAGGGGTGGTGGGAGGTGGGACGAAGAAAAACCGGTTGAAAAAAAACCGGTTAAAAATAAACCGGTTGAAAGTGGGGGGGACTATTCAACCAAGTCGTCCATTAGGAGTAGAGATGGATGACTTGGTGAATAGTCTGCACGGTTTTTTTTTCGCTGGTTTTTTTTCGTCATCCTCCCACCTCTGTTTTATTTTCGTCATCCTCCCACCACTTTCGTCTGGGTTTTTTCGTCCCCCTCCCCCACCCCATCGGTTTATTTTTTCACTATTTCCTTCTAAACAAACACTTTCCTACCATACAAAAAGACATAGATCTAACTTTACTAAATTACCCAAATCAAACGATCCATCTCATCAATGCAATTTGCTTTAGGAAACATATAATGGATGTGAAGGAAACAAATAACAGACTACCCAAATCAATCGATCCATCCCATCAATGCAATTTGATTTAGGAAACATATAATAAATTTTAAGGAAACAAATAACAGACTTTAAAGAAAAATCCAATTAACTAATCTCTACTCTTAAAGGCCCCTCGATTGATTTTTGTCCCTCGCTTCCTTTCCCAGCACTGATACAATGGAAGGAATTATAATCCACCTATTTGTTTTCCTATATATCCGTGTGGGCAACACAACAGAAACCGGTGAAAAAAACACTCACCTCGCACGTCCCCCTGCCTGCAATCCCGAAACGCCGATGTTCTCCCCTTCTACCCCACCTCCCCTCCTTCCCATAGGCTCTCTTCATGCCCCTCCGAGGTCCAAGTTGCTGTGCGGCGTGCACCGTGAGCCCCGCATGTGTGGCCAATGCATCAGGTAACAACCTCCACAACTCCACAAGCCCCATCGCAAGTTTGTTTTTTCGTCATGTGCTCACGACTGAACGAATTCTGCTGTATTTAGGGCATGTACGGTTGTGCGTCCCTTGCTCCACGTCCCGGCTTGCACGTCCCCTGCTCCGGACGGACGCACCCAACTCCACAACTTCCCGGCAATCCGACCACGCCCTGCCGGATTGATATGTATGACAATATTAATATTAAACTCTTAAAGTTAATGTGGCCCCGTTGCAACGCACGGGCGTTCTTCTAGTGTCTATAATGGGCCGGCGAGTGGTAGACGGTGGTAGAGCGCACCTGGAGGGTGCTCCGGCCAGGTGCATGCTATGCTAGTTGGCATAGATGTTGGCACGATGTGACATCGTGCACTCGTGCAGCATGCCGTCCAGCGAACACGGCGTTAAGCTGGGGGCACGGCCCCGACGCCCCGGAGTGGTGTCGGTGCTACGTCTGAGCTCCGGTGATGGGAGCTGGCGTGTGGCCGTGGCACGTTTCGGCGGGAGTGGTGGCACATCCGGCGAGCACACATAGCAGTAAAGGGAAACAATAAGAGTTGAGCCTCGCCAGCGACACTGCAGGGCAAACATTAGCATCGAGAACAACTAGTTTCCGTGCGCTTTCGACCCCGTCGTAGTCCTAGAGCAGCCATGCAGATGTCGGGTGTGTGGTAGATTTAGTTGCTACACGGTAGCACATACCCGTGCATATACCTGGACATGTCGAGTGTCCACGCCCGCCTACAGGAAGCCGCTGCTCGCGCTGTTCCAACTTCATCCCGCCGCCACGGTCATCCGCTGGCTGTTCTTGATGTCGTAGCTATCGTCCTGGTTGTTGGGAACAAACAATTTGTAGAGCACCTCGAACAAATTCACATGAAACCACCTTCTTGGGTAACACGCTTGCGATAGGGCCGATGAACTGGGCAATGACCCCAAGGACCGAGCCGACGGGGTGGAGGAGGTACTTCCTGCTAGCGGCCACGAGCTCGCGGCGCTCCATCTCATATGCCTTTTGAGGCCATGGTCATATGGGTCGAAGGCCAATGAATTGGGCACGTATGCATCCGGATCGTGCATCTCCAGGACGCCGCTCGCTGTCCTCCGGGCACCACCGCCGCTGCCACCCCGCATTGTGTCACCTGAGGCCTTCCACGTACCGCCGCCTAAGAATTGAACCCCCGCATGACGGCGGCCATCCCCTGCCCCTGCTTCGTCCAGCACCGCGCACCTCCTATCTTCTTCCTCATGCATGGCGGCGGCCATCCCCTGCCCCTGTTTTGTCCAGCTCCGCGCGCCTCCTATCTCCTTCTCATGCATGGCGATGGGCCCCCGGAAAGTCCATCTAGCCGACGAGCGCCTCCCCTCCTAGCTAGGTAGACGCCTCCTTCCTGATCTTCCTCCCTCTGTCCCCTCTCGTCGTGTGTTTATCTTGCCGCAGGTCGGTCGATCGATGCCAATTCGATCTTGTGTCGCAAATGAATCCGAGTAGTGCTCGCTCCCGTCGTTCCAATGAGGATGTCCTATCTGTGTACGTGTGGTAAGATATCACGTCCACCAGGTGTTGTGATTAGCTTTAACGTCCACATCGCAGCTCTCCGACTCTGCTGCCCTTTCCCCTCAGTGCCGGCCTCCTCACTGCCCTATTATTCTACTACACTGCGATCCAAACCGCTGCCTGTTAGCTCGTCCTTCAGTGCTCCTTGCAATCCCCACCGGCTGATCCGGAATCAGGATGCGCAAGGAAACCAAGTCAGGAAGAAAAGATCTATCTTGATCAAGTCAGGAACGCTGTTTTTTAGGCAAGTCAGAAACGTTGGCTGGCGTGATCGATGAGATCGGTCGCGAGTCAGGAAGGCAGGAAAACTCTAGTTGGGCTTGGGTAAATCGAGTTAATATGGGCCAGCCATGGATCGCTACATGGCAAGGGCCGGAGGAAAAAGCGTAACAGGATCGATCTATCGCTATCTGAGGAAAAAAAGTAGGAGAGAAATCTCAACCATCAATCTTTATGTTAACACACAATTAACGGATATAAAGCGATGACTTATGGAGAACTATGAAAGCCTCCTTCCTTTAATATTAGGTAAAGATAGTTCACATCTTTATGTGGTTAACACCCATAGTTCACGTCGACATGTGACCAACACCCAAAGGGTTTACTAGAGTCAGTAATCTAGTTCACATCGCTATGTGATTAACACCCAAAGAGTACTAAGGTGTGATCATGTTTTGCTTGTGAGATAATTTTAGTCAACGGGTCTGTCACATTCAGATCCGTAAGTATTTTGCAAATTTCTATGTCTACAATGCTTTGCACGGAGCTACTCAGCTAATAGCTCTCACTTTCAATATGTATCTAGATCGAGACTTAGAGTCATCCAGATCGGTGTCAAAGCTTGCATCGACGTAACCGTTTACGACGAACCTTTTGTCACCTCCATAATTGAGAAATATATCCTTATTCCATTAAGGATAATTTTGACCGCTGTCCAGTGATCTACTCCTAGATCACTATTGTACTCCCTTGCTAAACACAGTGTAGGGTATACAATAGATTTGGTACACAGCATGGCATACTTTATAAAACCTATGGCTGAGACATAGGGAATGACTTTCATTCTCTTTCTATCTTCTGCCATGGTCGGGCTTTGAGTCTTACTCAATTTCAAATCTTGTAACACAAGCAAGAACTCTTTCTTTGACTGTTCCATTTTGAACTACTTCAAAATCTTGTTAAGGTATGTACTCATTGAAAAAACTTATCAAGCGTCTTGATCTATCTCTATAGATCTTGATACTCAATATGTAAGCAGCTTTACCAAGGTCTTTCTTTGAAAAACTCCTTTCAAATACTCCTTTATGCTTTCCAGAAAATTCTACATTATTTCTGAGCAACAATATGCCACTCACATATACTTATCAGAAAGGCTGTAGTGCTCCCACTCACTTTCTTGTAAATACAGGCTTCACCGCAAGTCTGTATAAAACTATATGATTTGATTAACTCATCAACGCGTATATTCCAGCTCCAAGATGCTTGCACCAGTCCATAGATGGATCGCTGGAGCTTGCACATTTTGTCAGCACCTTTAGGATCGATAAAACCTTCTGGTTGCATCATATACAACTCTTCTTTAATAAATCCATTAAGGAATACAGTTTTGTTTATCCATTTGCCAGATTTCATAAAATGCGGCAATTGCTAACATGATTCGGACAGACTCAAGCATAGACACGAGTGAGAAGCTCTCATCGTAGTCAACACCTTGAACTTTGTCGAAAACCTTTTGCGACAATTCTAGCTTTGTAGATAGTAACACTACTATCAGCGTCTGTCTTCCTCTTGAAGATCCATTTAATCTTAATGGCTCGCCGATCATTGGGCAAGTCAATCAAAGTCCATACTTTGTTCTCATACATGGATCCCATCTCAGATTTCATGGCCTCAAGCCATTTTGCGGAATCTGGGCTCATCATCGGTTCCTCATAATTCACAGGTTCATCATGGTCTAGTAACATGACTTCTAGACCAGGATTACCGTACCACTCTGGTGCGGATCTTACTCTGGTTTACCTACGAGGTTCGGTAGTAACTTGATCTGAAGTTACATGATCATCATCATTAGCTTCCTCACTAATTGGTGTAGGAGACATAGGAACAGATTTCTGTGATAAACTACTTTCCAATAAGGGAGCAGGTATAGTTATCTCATCAAGTTCTACTTTCCTCCCACTCACTTCTTTCGAGAGAAACTCCTTCTCTTAGAAAGGATCCATTCTTAGCAACGAATGTCTTGCCTTCGGATCTATGATAGAAGGTGTACCCAACTGTCTCCTTTGGGTATCCAATGAAGACACATTTCTCCAATTTGGGTTTGAGCTTATCAGGATGAAACTTTTTCACATAAGCATCGCAACCCCAAACTTTAAGAAACGACAACCTTGGTTTCTTGCCAAACCACAGTTCATACAGTGTCGTCTCAACGGATTTAGATGGTGCCCTTTTTAACGTGAATGCAGCTGTCTCTAATGCTTAACCCCAAAACTATAGTGGTAAATCGGTAATAAACATCATAGATTGCACCATATCTAATAAAGTATGGTTACGATGTTCGGACACACCATTACGCTGTGGTGTTCCAGGTGGCGTGAGTTGCAAAACTATTCTGCATTGTTTTAATTGAAGGCCAAACACGTAACTCAACACTACAAGAAATATGTCAACTTGTGACCACCACTATTGGTCACTGAATGGTCACAAATTTCCATTTGTGACCTATTTGTGACCAAAAACATAAGGTCAAAAGCTGGCCGTCGTAAACTGACTATAGCGACTTTTTTCTGGAATGGTCGCAAACGTTTATGACCAAAATAAGTCCACTGTGGCGTTTTGGTCACTAGCAACCTCCCCAGGCCACGTAGGCATCCAGCGTGGCAAGCTGATGTGGCACAAGATTCAGCCCGATCCAATTCGGTTTTCTACATGGGCCTAGCCCACTAATTCCAACAGATTTATGTTTTTTTATGGTCAACTAAATGGGCCAAGCCCAATTTTTGCAGGCCTTTTCTTTTTTGGGCCCTTTACTTTTTCTTGTAAATTTCTTTTTTTGGCCTTTTCATTTTTTTGCTGGCCTTTACATTTTGTTTTTTATAACTTTAGGCAGAATTATTATTATTTTTGCTATTTTAAATAAAATAAACAATTCCACAACAACATCATTAGTTAGGCTGTAGCCTTTTTAGGTGCAGTACAAATTTAGGCACAGAAAATTGGAAAATAGATATTTAACCAATATATATTGTTGACAAGTTTTCATAATTTTGCTGTCAAAGCAGGATGTACATAGGAATACAATTTTGCTGTCAAAGCAGGATGTACATAGGAATACAATTTTGCTGTCAAAGCAGCATTTCAAACGTACATCTTCATGACATCATACATAAAAACAACAATAAAAAGTTTACGATATGCCATATGGCTCAGATCACATGACAAATGACATCCAGGTTCAAATGATCCCAGCAACGAAAAAACATCACCAGCACAGCATACTATCTGCACATTCAAAGAGAACAAACTATATGTCAAAACAGAACTGAGCAGAAAATAGTATATTCAATAATTACTACAGATTTGCTCACTGGATACACACACTTTGCATATACTTTTGAAAGGAACTGCGGATTCAAGTAAACTGCAGAGTTATATCAAGACTAAGATAGAAGGAGAAATAGTGAAGACAGTTCTTGAATTTCCACCTTCTATGTGTACAGTACACATGACACCAACAGGTCAGAAGATAATACAACAAATGTGCATGAAAGACAATACAGTAAACACCATCTTGTTTATAGCAAGGCAATATAGTAGCATGCCTCTAGCACATCATCTCATTTAAAGAATGCATTCAGGCAACAAATGCACAGCTAGTCTAATTTTCTCACACTTGGCATCTTCACAGTTAACACCATCATGTACAACAGCAAGCTGCTATAGGCTGGCCAATTGACTGATACTACTGGATAAGCAAAGCAAACTACTACCAAAACAAGAACCAGGCATGGCAAGCAAAGTACCAGCATTTTACTCATAGCAAAGCAAACTACTACCAAAACAAGAATCCACAAGCACACCCATCTCGCAGCACCACCAGTTCGAACGAACTGACAGAGGATGATGGGGGACGGAGCTGAACCGAGACGCTTACCACGGAGACCTGCTTGACAGAGCCCTTTGCCCCAGTGCTTGAATGGAGCTGGAGCATCACACACATAACAGTAGCACTGCATATGACAAAGAGAACAGCAATGAGGCCGCATTACAAACGCTCTGTTGTCAACTCTTCTATTGTAATCATATTACAAACACATGTACAGGGGGTGACAATGCTTGTGACTTGCCATTCCATAATGCTTCGGGTGAGCAGTGGTGTTGAAGGGCAATTCGGAACATAAATGCCGCGAGTGAGGGAAATTCTTGCACGCTATCTGCAAAAAACGAAATCATCTTCTTTAGTTCATCACAGGATGTAGTAGACCGACTCAATTAGTAATCCCAGGTACGGAATTAAACACAGAGTTGCAGCTGAAGCGAGTAGCCTATCTAAAGAACAATTCTGCAAGTGATCCGACTCTTAAAAACAACAAGAAGGGCAAGGTAATTGGCTCCTAATTCGTTAGTTATGACAAATACCATATTTGATACTTGATGTACTGAAATATAAACCAACTCTAAGGATTCAAGTAGCACTCATGTTAGCATTCTGCAGAAAATGACAAGCATTCACCCTTGAAGCAAGAATTCCATCTCAGGTGACACTACTTGCTACTATTCTCAGCACCAAAAAGTGAAAACACCTCTGAATTAAAAAAGGATAACAAGGATAACATACTCCTGACCAAGTGTTTACTGATCTGTGCTGTACTACGAGTGCATATCCAGTGATACACACATCTGAATTAAAAAAACGTGTATGCAATTTTCAAGAAGAGTGAGTAACGCAAAAACAAGGACTACTTCTGCTTCTAATCATCGAGTATTAGTGTTTTAGAAAATTATGACGGACTAGTTCATTTGGAAATGATCAGTCGTTGTATATCAGGGTATGTAGCTGGTTCATCAGCTCGTCAAGTAGTACATGGGAGTTGAGCTGGTAATCAATTCATACCGACATGGTTAGTTGCAAACTGCATCTCGATGCCATCCTTTGAGAGGGAGAAAGGGGTTGCCATTACTCCTGCATTGTTGCTGCCAGAGAAAGCAGCATGCAATCAAGGAACGCCATGAGTTATCAATTATACAAGTAGTACATGTGAAGTAATGTGCAATGATGAAAAGTACTAGACTTAAATACATGAGTCGTGTGCTAATAAGGATTAAGCGCAGCAGTGCAGGAAGTGGCATAGCTATGCAAGTAACCATCCATAAAATGAAACTGACCGTTCCTATAACATGGTTCAAACTAGCAGCTGTCCTGGAACCTGAATTAAATCAGTTTAGTGACACCATTGTTGCATTAGTTGTACTAGCAGGCATATATTTGTGGTTGAATATAGGTGGAATCGAATTAAATCTACCAGCACAACAACTAACTAATAGTATGACCAAGCTCGTCTGTATGATTGAAGGTAGTAAGTAGTAGTGTCTGAAATTATAAACCAATTGCCCCTCCATGAAATTCCCCATGCCTATAGCCTCCTTAAAATTTGGAAATCTGTAAGGGGATCTACATGCCCATGATGGGGGAAGGCAGGAGGGAGCAGGGGAACGACCTTCTATGGCACAAAAGCAGACCACTGCAGTAGGATACATCATGCATTCAGAAAAATAGATTAGAAAAGAGGCATGCATACGATCACATCATGCATTTGCACATTCATTCAGTAGCTAAAATCAACCTGCAGCATAGTTGGTGAGACCAACTTCAAGACCATAGCAAGGCAACTCATGGGAGTAGGCAGCGGCCATTACGACATCACCAGCAATGGTAGCGTAAACAATTTGGGCAGTAACATCCTTGTTGGTCTAAAGTACATGAGAAGCACATGAGTACACCTAGGTTTGGAACATCAGTGCTAACCAGGAAACACTAGTAATCAATCAGGAGGCACAAATAAAACATTTCAAGATAAGATATCAAAGTGGTTCATAGTTCTATTCCATGGCGAGAAACATTGAATCTAACTAGTAATCACAACTAATTCCTAAATACAACAGAGTCTACTGTCCATCGACTACAAGTAGCTTCTGTGCGTCTAGAGGACTTGGCAGAAAAATACAAGAAGCAGTACTCGCGGCCGGGAAATTGAATCGACAACGCAGAGGAACGTGCAGTTCCATCCATCGACTACAAGTACTAGTACCAGTAGTAGTATATCCCCAAGGCTTCAAGATGCCTACACGATCTTTGCTAAAGTTGCACAATCCCTAGAAATACCTCTACGTAACTGGTCCTGTAATGGATGCATGCATCCATCATTCTGTACTACTACCCCTGAATCTACGTAACTGGTGCTGTGATGGATGTCGTTCTGTACTACTACCTGAACGAAAGAGGAACGACGATGGGGGAGGCGCATACCTCGGTGCGCGACGCTGTGCTCGGCGAGCGAGCGGGCGGAGAGGACGGCGCCGGAGAAGGCAGAGGTGGCCGTGGTGCGGGCACGGAGCGGCAGGGGCGGCGTCGATGCGTGGAGAATACGAGGAAGAGGCGCGGTGGCGGGAGGCGAGGACGGGTCCGGCGGTGGCAGCGGCGACGGCGGGGAGATGGGGACGAGGGAGGAGTGCGATGGGAGGAGGGGGGTGATTGGATCTGATTTAGGGTTTGCACTGTGGGTGGGGTTTCCCTTTTTCTTTTCTATTTCTTCTTTTCTGTAGATAGATGGATGGATGGACGTGGGATGGAGAGATGGATAGATGGATGGATGGATGAGCGCCATGTCATCGATCCGTGTGACAACTCATTCCACCAATGAGAATGGAGCACATGTAGGGTGCGTTTGGATGCAAAGTATTTTTACAATTTTTTGAAAATACCGTGGTTCCAGAAAAATACCATGGTATTAAATACTTTAAGGTGTTTGGATGAAAGAAGTACTGTAGTTTAAGATACTGTGGTATTTTTCATACCGTGGTTTTCTTGCAGTATCTAAAAAAGAGGTCCCGACCTCTTTTTTAAAAACTGAACCAAGCGAAAAGTCTGTGCCTCCAACTCCTCGTCATTATCTGTTAATCATAGTGTAATTTATATCCTGATTATTAGGCATTTTTGGTTAGATGATTAACTTGTGTTCCGTTGGTTTCTCGAGTCCATGTTATTCTGTCCGTCGTTGCCAGCGATTCCTCCGTCCGATCAGGGATCTAGCATGCATCTAGGGAGTCGCGCTAGCATCTAGAAGTGGTCGAGAGGACTTGGCTTGCCTGGCTTGGGTGCATGCATCAGCTCGCTTAAGTGTAGCTGAGTTAGTTGTAGTCAGTCAAAAATTACAAGAAAACAACATTTGCCAAACGAATAGATGGTTTCCGCAAAACAAAGAAAAACCATGGTTTAGACAAACTGAGGTATTGATTGCCCTCGCGTTAAGAAACTGAGGTTTTGGATTACCACAGTTTTAGAAAGACAGTGCTGCCAAACTGGGCTGTAATTATAATTTTTCTTTTGTTTTTCTTCTACTTTTTCACATGAAAAATTCAAAAAAATAATCTGATATTATACTCAAGGGTGCGTATTGGAATGGAAAACAATGTTGCCTAAGGAAGTTTTCATTTTTTTGGACAAAAACCCAATTTTCATTTTCTGAGTGCCCAAAATGAGGTTTTTTGTGAAGAACCTACCAAATAATTGTTGCAAAATTGGACCAAATCAATTTTCTAAAATACTAGGCCATATTTAATACACAATTGACTAAATGGTTGGGTGTAAAAATTGTTTATCCACCTCTCGTGAAAAAGACAAATTTCCGCCGATTCAGTTGGAAGCGGGTCAAATTTGAACTGTAGCTGCCTTCTAGTTTGCTCTTTATTTTTTCCAAAAATCATTTCTAAGTACATAAGTATCTATTTTATCAGAGAAACACAAAAAAAAATCCAAGATTCAACCACTAGCTAGGAACGGTCATTCCCGCCGTTTTGACCGCATTTTGAAACGGGCATAAAAAATTCAAAAAAAAATCAAAAAATTGGGAAACCTTCGCATTGTGTCATTATATCTGGCCAAGTTCCCAGGAAAAACAACAAACTTGTAATACGGCAATTATTTTAAAAAAGTGTTCTCAGAAACGAGCTATCACGTGTGGAGATCAATGG
>NW_024119937.1:0-11946 GCF_003073215.2 Triticum urartu
ATTAAAGATTGTTGCGACAAGGAAGCGATCTCAGTGTTCCACAACAATTGCAGGGACGAAGGAATTCTCAACGCCATCAACCATCGTCGCATCCTACACTTAGCTGACTTCGCAACTATCGTACAGAAGTACAGTGCAATGGAAAGCGCCTGGAAAACTCAAGCAGCTCGTTGGGAATCATCGGTCCCCACTCAACCCCTCATTCTGGCGAAAAGGGTGCACCCTTGCAACACGCCCGGCTCAATAGTAAAGAAATACAAGTCCAATATGGGGCGCGGAACCGTTCTGGAAGGATGGCTCGACGGGCCATGCAAAATACACGCAACACCGGATAACATACCAACACATAGCCTTAGAGCATGTTGGATACTCCGGCAAGTGGCCAAGAGCGGCGAGGATATCCTCACCAAGAATAACCCAGAACAACACCCCCCAGAGGACAACGACCCCAAAGTACTGACGGTCTTTGAGACATTCGCCTCAAACAATAGGCGCAAGAGAGCACTACGCGGACTCGCCGAAGTCTATCAAATAGCAGCAATAAAACCTTGGAACGACACGGCTATAACTTTTTGTAACATCCCAAATTTTCAATTTGGAATGTTATACATTAGATCATCATTTCATACCATATTTTATTTAGCATTTTGGTTGATCCTAGAAATTCTATGCAACTCAATGACCCACGGAGAGAGTTGGGGATTTCGTTATTTTCATATTTGAGTTTTCTCAAATTTTGAGAATAGGATCATTTGATTTTATTTATTTTATCATCAATTATTTCTATTACAAAAATATGAATCATCAATTATTTCTATTACGAAAATATGAGAGAGGGAATAAAATGACTTTCCCAAAATAAAGAAGTATTGAGGATTTAATAATAAAATCAAATAAGATTTTATTTCGGAGTTTTTCTGTGTTTTATTCAAATTTAGGAAAAATGTGTGTTTTTCAAAATTGCAGTTAGGTCCCAAATAAATGTTCACCTTGTGCGGCTTGATTTTAGAAGCTCGCTGCATACTGAAATTTGCTGACTTAGCAACCATCGTACAAAAGTACAGCGTGATGGAGAGCGCCTGGAAAACTCAGGCAGCTCGCTGGGAACCGTCGGTCCCAACTCAACTCCCCTTACAGGCGAAAAGGGCGCACCCTCGTGACACGCCCAGTCCAACAGTCAAGAAACACAAAACCTCTATGCGGCATGGCACTGTTCTGGAGGGGTGGCTCGATGGCCGATGAAAAATACATACAACACCAGATACCGTGGCAACCCACAGACTTAGAGCATGTTGGATACTACGACAGATAGCCAAGAGCGGAGAGTATTGACGGTCTTTGAGACATTCGCTTCAAACAACAAGCACAAAAGGGCACTTTGCGAGCTCGACGAAGTCTGCCAAATTGCTACAATAAACCCCTGGAACGACACGGCTATAACATTGAATGCCGGTGATGAACCGAAGTATAGAACAGTACGGGCGCCAGCCGCGTTAGTCCTCAGTCCCATCGTGGATGGGTTTCGACCTACCAAAGTCCTCATGGACGGCGGCAGTGGACTAAACCTCATTTATGAGGACACACTCCATAAAATGGAAATAGACAGGAGCCGCATCAAGCAAAGTAACACAACCTTCCGAGAAATTATTCCCAGTCGGGAGACACGGTGCGTGGGCAAAATCACACTTGACGTAGTATTTGGCACGTCGGAGAACTATCGGCCGAAGAAATAGCTTTCCAAGTGGCCCCTTTCAGCAGCGGATATCACGCCATGTTGGGGTGGGATGCTTTTACACGCTTCTAGGCCATACCCCATTATGGGTATATGAAGCTCAAAATGCCCGGACCAAATGGTATAATCACTCTTGTTAGTGATCCGGACATAGCACTCCGCGCTGGAAACAAAACCGCATCCCTGGCCCTAGAGGCGCTATCCAAAGCCCTCACGGCCGAAGAATTAACCGCACTACGCTCCACGGTGGACAGGGACGACGTGATCCTTGACAAATGCCCTAAATCCACCTCCTTCAAACCAGCAGAAGAAATAGTCAAATTCTAGGTCCACCCAACGGACCCCAAGAAGACAGCGTCTATCGGAGCTCAACTGAACCCAACAGTTGACACCGCACTACGACAATTCCTGCGTGAAAACTGGGACATATTCGCCTGGCACCCTTCAGATATGCCAGGGATCACACGCTAGCTGGCCGAACCTAGCCTGAATATATTAAAGGGGTTCAAACCAGTTAAGCAAACACTGCGGCGCTTTTCCGAACCCAAGCGACAAGCCATGGGGGAGGAGCTAGCCAAACTCATCGAGGCCGGATTCATTAGAGAAATCAAACATCCAGACTGGCTGGGAAACCTTGTGATGGTACCAAAGAAGGAGAAATCCTGGCGCCTGTGCGTCGATTTCAAAGACCTCAACAAGGCTTGCCCTAAGGATCCCTTCCCCCTCCCCCGCATTGATCAAATCATCGACGCCACCGCAGGACACGACTCACTGTGTTTCCTCGATGCATATTCCGGATACCATCAAATCAAAATGAAGGAGTCTGATCAAGCCGCAACAGCATTTATCACCCCATATGGGCCATTTTGCTTCAACACCATGCCCTTTGGGATCAAGAACGCTAGCGCCACATACCAACGCATGATTCAAACATGCCTGGAGAAACAGATCGGCAAAACGGTAGAAGTTTATGTCGATGACATCATCATCAAAACTAGGCATGTCGAAACACTAATAGAAGACTTACGTCTTACATTCGACAACCTCCGGGCGTATGACATTAAGCTCAACCCGGAAAAGTGTGTCTTTGGTGTCCCCGCTGGAAAACTGCTAGGCTTCATCGTTTCCAATAGAGGAATCAAAGCAAATCCAGCTAACATCCGAGCTCCGTCACAATTGGCTAAGCCAACAGACCTTAAACAAGTTCAAAAGCTTGCAGGTTGCGTAGCAGCTCTAAGCTGCTTTATCTCCAGATTGGGAGAAAAGGCACTGCCACTCTATCGCCTTCTATGGCGAACTGACCACTTCAAGTGGACGGACGTGGCAACAGCCGAACTGGAGGAAATAAAAACCCTCCTTGCGAGCAATCCAATCCTGGCCACACCAAATGCCGGTGAACCGATGTTATTATACATATCGGCAACACATCAGGTGGTGAGCGTCGTACTCGTCATTGAACGAGAACAGGACAGACATAAATTCCCGCTCCAGAAGCCAGTATACTACGTATCTACTGTCCTTACACCATGTAAATCCCGGTACCCTCATTATCAAAAAATAGCATACGCGGTCTTCATGGCATCCCGAAAGCTCTGTCACTACTTCCAGGAGTGTTCGATCACGGTGGCCTCTGAAGTACCACTCAATGACATTATAAAAAACCGCGATGCTACAGGCCGGATTGCCAAATGGGCCATTGAGCTCCTCCCATTTGACATTACATATAAACCACGTCGAGCTATCAAATCCCAAGTGCTGGCCGACTCCGTCGCCGAATGGACAGAGGCCGAACTCCCTAAAGAGTACGACACATACTCCAATTGGGTCATGTACTTCGATGGATCCAAAATGCTAGCAGTGTTAGGAGTGGGCGTCGTTTTAATGTCCCCTACTGGAGACGTCGTCCAGTACATTCTCCAAATACTATACACAGACTCCAATAACGCAGCTGAATACGAGGCCTTATTGCATGGTCTCTGGATGGCTGTCTCCATGGGCATACAACGCCTAGAAGTACGCGGGGACTCAAACCTTGCAATATCTCAAATAAATGGAGATTTCGACGCTAAAGATCCGAAGATGGCAGCGTATCGTAACGCAGTCATAAAAATGTCGGCCGAGTTCGAAGGGCTCGAGTTCCATCATGTGGCTCGAGAAAGTAATCAAGCGGCGGATGTTCTTGCTCGTATCGGCGCTAAGCGCGACCCCATCCCACCTAATATCTTCCTGCAAAGGCTTTTCAAGCCATCTGTGGTGTGGCAAGGGGAGGGCGGCAACAATAGTCCAGATCCGAATACAACTCCAAACCCCGAACACACCGATAGTATATGGGGCTCAGCCACCGAAGTAACATCGTCGTCCCATCTCATTATGGCAGTAATTGCTCCATGGACTGAACCTTTCTTGGACTACATTAATAGGAAGGATCTCCCCGAAGACTAGAATGAGGCTCGCCGCATTATCCGGTGCTCGAAGGCCAACAAGGTTCATGACGGAGAGCTCTACAAGAAAAGTACCGCCGGAGTAGTTCAAAGATGTATCTTCGAAGAAGAGGGGCGGCAGCTTCTAGCGGAAATTCACGCCGGTCTCGGTGGACACCACGTCGCAGCTCGGGGTCTTGTTAGCAAGGCCTTCCGTACTGGGTTTTATTGGCTGACAACCCGAGCAGACGCACAGGACCTCATCCAACGCTGTGTCGGATGCCAACTCTTCGCCAACCAAAGCCACATGCCCCCAACTGCCTTACAGACTATCCCCATCACTTGGCCTTTCGTGGTCTGGGGACTAGATATGGTTGGAACCCTTAAAGGGGGAAGCCATAAGAAAAATATCTGCTAGTTATGGTGGACAAATTCACTAAGTGGATAGAGGCTAAACCGGTCAAAACGGCTCAGTCCGGCCCGGTGATAGATTTCATATCCGGTGTTGTGCACCGTTATGGTGTCCCACACAGCATCATCACCGACAACGGCTCCAATTTCACAGTCGACGAGGTAAAAGCCTGGTGTACTAATATGGGTATTAAACTCGATTACGCCTCCGTCTACCACCCACAAACCAACGGTCAAGTCGAACGAGCCAACGGTATTATTATGAGTGGCATCAAGCCCAGACTAGTGTTGTCTTTGAAAGAATCAGACAAGCACTGGGTTGAGGAGCTCGACTCTGTACTCTGGGGGCTGTGGACCACGCCCAACCGTACTACCGGATACACACCTTTCTTCATGGTGTATGGCGCAGAGGCCGTATTGCCCTGCGATATTATTCACGACTCACCTCGAGTGTGTATGTACGAAGAGAGAGAAGCCGAGCTTGATCAGCAGGACAGCCTAGATGTCCTGGAGGAGGAACGCGATGTCGCAAAAGCCCGTTCAGCATTTTACCAACATCAGGCTCAAAGATATCAAAGCAGAGAAGTACGGGCCAAGACTTACAACATTGGCGAACTCGTTCTACGCCTGCCGGAGAAAAAAAGGACAAACTCAAGCCCAAATGGGAGGGTCCCTTCATAATTGACGAAGTTCTCACAGGAGGAGCGTACTGTCCTCGCGATGCAACAGACAATCGCCTCGAGTAGAACCCATGGAACGTGGCCAGACTCCGGAGATTCTATGCCTAGCGCCAAACCCCTTGTTCGTCTCCTCCTCCCCTGTAGTTTCCATTATTTTTTCTCTCTTTTCCGATTACTTTCTTCTTTCCCGCTTTAAAGTTTTGGTACGGCTAGACCGCACACCATGGACACATATATCTTTAAATATGTATGCCACTTGTACCTGGGGCTTCTTGGACAGAGTTTCTTGTCATTCCTTGAGCATCAAGCTCCTCAAATATGAGTTTTTCCATATGTACCTTTTTTTGCCACTATATGCATCGATATGACTTAAGTTTTGGCCAAGCTGGGTTGCCTGGCTCCTGTGCTTATGCCCTATGTTCCCGTTAGTTCAGCTAGGGCATAAAGGGAGCACCTCTGCGATTGTTACTGTCGGGTCATCCGGATGTGTACCTCAGACTGAGTGAAGCCGAAAGCTAGCGTTCTTAAGGGAATATTCGGTCGGTGAATTAAAGATGTTTTTGAAACTCACTCATACAAACTGTGATGCTCACATCACAATTCGGATATGTGCATGCACACCCAGGGAAAGGAACCCTTAACGGAACTATTCTCTCTGGATGATGTTTCTTACGATATCAATGTAATATAACATAGCTAGCCGGATACAACTTGTCTGTTCAAGCAACTATGACCCCTACGCCTAGTTTTCCAGGCATACCCCGGCCTATTCGGCCGCGACGGTATTCGGAAACACTCCGCACCTTTGGGTCTGGAGATTGAAGCGAAAAGGTCTGCCATGACAAATGATATACAATTCAGCTAGATGGGGAAAGTACACAGTCACTTGGACTCGAACACCTTTTCCTCTACACCTTCCAACAGGCAGTCTAACTTACAATCCTGTTGGGAATATTTGGCGGCCACATCTACTTGGTCATACATTAAACTAACGGGAATTTCTTCCCCATTTGACCCTAACGGTCCAACCCGGGCCATGTGATTTGGATCCAGCTTGGTATATCGCGTTTTCACCATGGCCTAGGCCTCTCGCGCGCCCTCTCGGCAGGCCGATATCTTCCATAGTCAGATACGCCGCCACGCTCCCTTGAACAGCTCTACAAGCTCCTCCATACTTCCTGGAGGGGAGGCGGATGGCCATAATGCCTTGGCAACACTCCGCATGGCCAGCCGGGCATGCTCGTGCACTTGCGACAGTCTTTGCAGCAAATCACTCGATGATCCGGACACCTCCTCTTCAGGACGGCCTGTCAATATACCTGCAACCATGACTATATCTGTCCCATTTATCTCCGAACCACTTTAACAATAGTTCGGACACATACTGAATATGCCGCCCCGCAGCTTCTTGTTCTCCTTCACGGAATCGGCTAGCTGGGCTCGAACATCTTTCAATTCTTCACCCAATGTAGTGTTGGAATCCTGTAGCTTGTTTTTCTTGTCTTTGACGCAGGTCAGCACACGCTCGCCTGCGGTGTGTTTCCTTTTCACCTCCTTTTCTCCCTCTTGGGCGATCTTCAGCTTCTCTTCAAGTTGATCAGACGACCCTATTATGCGATCAACAGCAGAATTAGCATAGTTGGTATACAATTATTGTTCCTCGGCGGAGGGGAACATTACTAGAAGACGACTTCTTGACGTTTTCTAGTTCAGCAGTAGCAGCATTTAGCTGCGCCCGGCACTGCTCCAACTCTTAGGCTAGCAAGCAATTCTTCTTTGTAAGGACTTGGTCATGCAACGATCCTTAAATCAGTAGTGCCAACTGCTTTCAGTCTCGGGGGCTACGGGCATATGGTTATCCTTTTTGACAAAGAAAATTTACCTGCACATCTATCAGATATTGCTTCGTGGCTCTTCTAAGCCCATCTCAAGCAGCTCGGATGTATGCGTCGCGCGAGCTAAAGGCATTAAAATCCCCCTCCGAGAACTTGGGGTCTCGCAAGACAGCCCTGCAGCGCCGATGGTTCATGGCACTCTCTACCTCCGAGTTGGTGACGGACATATTTTCCAAACCCTCGGCCGAAGGGCAGTCCGGCACTGTTCCTGCACCGGCCCCAGTCTCCCCACTTGGATCTAAATCCCGGTTGTCGGGAATACCACTAATCGGGTCGCCGGATGCAGTTCTGCGAACCCCCTTCCTATAACCAAACAAACACACGAGTCACAGTCGGATGCGGCCGCTGAAAAGCATGTCTAGCCGTACCTCCTCGATAAAGGTCTGGATGTGTCTTCACCCGCCTTCCTCTTCGAAGGCCTGCCCGGCGCGGGAGCCGATCTCTTCGAAATCACCGTGTCTCCCCTGTGAAGCATGATACAGTGCGGTGGGTGAGGCAGAATGAGAGCACTCTTTTAGAAAGGGTGTTTCTTAATTGTTTACATGTGAAGCAAGGAGAAGGCCAGGGTAGTCGGCGGTGATGGCCAGTTCTGTGTCGCCATAGCTTGACTGGTAAAACACTCCCCCCGCGAGCACCACGAATATATCTGGATCCTCTTCAAACCCAGGATCTAGCTCCCGGTTGTGGATCTCCGGCTGTAGGGCGGGACTATGAAGTCCTTCGGTGACCTTCCACCAGTGTTGTCATAACAAATAGACTTGAAATTTATCAAAAGTAATCCGGGAGTGGAATGAGTGGAATAGAGGGGTTGAGGCTTACCCAACTGGGAGGATCATACATAGAATACCCATCTCGGTGCTTAATGCGAAGAAACTCCTCTTCCTCCCCTTTAAACAGCTCGGCCAATATTTTGGCCAGAACAGCGGGGGTATCCAGACCCTTCCGGCCATAGCGGGAGGCGTCATCCTCTCCATTGTAGTGCCATATGGGCAGCCCTCTGTATTGTACCGGCTGAACCCCTCGCACTATGGAGGTCGCCATTACCTCGATTATTGTGAGTCTGAACTGAGCGAGCATCTTTATCTTGCTCATGAGCTGGCAAACTTCTGCGTTGTCATCCTCTTCAAGACTCAGGGGACGCCAACTGTGGCGTTTCTTTAGCAGAACGCTCGCAAATTCAGGAAGACCCTTTCGAACTGGGTCAGGAAGCGCGACGTCCTCCATATAGACACTACAAGAAATATGTCAACTTGTGACCACCACTATTGGTCACTGAAAGGTCATGGTTTTTCATTTGCGACCTTTTTGTGACCAAAAACAGAAGGTCAAAAGCTGGCGGTCATAAACTGACTATAGCGACCTTTCTTCTGGAATGGTCGAAGACGTTTACGACCAAAATATGCCTACTGTGGCGTTTTGGTCACTAGCAACCTCCCCAGGCCACGTAGGCATCCAGTGTGGCAATCTGACGTGGCACAAGATTCATCCCGGTCCAATTCGGTTTTCTACATGGGCCTAGCCCAACAATTCGGCCTTTTTAATATTTATTTTTTCTGTTAATTTTCGCTAGCTACATGGGCCTAGCCCAACAATTTAGCATTTTTATTTCCTGGGCCATGGCCTTTTTGCAAACCATTTCATTAAGCCTATTTTTCTGGTTTTTCTAAAATACACAATGTTCTGATCCACTATAGTTTGGGCCATAGCCTTTTTAGAGCCCAAATATTATTTTGTCAAGTAGAACATTTGGTCTTTTTCATTCACAGATTTCAATTTACACATTTGAACAACAAAATAATAAATCTCTCAATTAACTGATTAAATCCAGAAATCATCCAGTCAAATACTCACAAGAGCACATACACGTTTGCACGTCCAACAAGTGCACATACAATCAAAAACAGATACACAAGCACCAAAACTTGGTGGCAACATCAACTAAAACTATGGCGCGCATCTCCAAGCTTCTTCTGATCTTCTATCACAGCAGCAACAGCCTCGACGACATTAGATCCTGATCCAGATAAGCTATTAGTGAAATACACAGGAAGTAAATAATATTCTTTGAAGAGGCTAAAATTTATACATACATGCCCAAATGCCCCAATTTAGTAAACACTAAGCATGGCATAACAAAACTTCCAACAACTTGAATGCAATAGATTAACCTGATGTTGTTCTACAATAGTAATCTATACATACCTGCATGGTACATTGGTACAAAGTTTAGGTAATGAAATGAACATCACTATAACACTAAGCTAAAGAAAATTCCTATTCTACTACCACGACCATCCATTCAACTAACAATACTAGTAAGTGCACAGAGACTAACATCACAAGGCAGGAGACAATTATGACAATTTTGGCAAGTTGGAGAAATCGTTAGCATTGAATCAGGTTCATTTCAATTAATTTCTAAAGCATTGAATCAATAGAATGAGCATGCAACAACAACATAAGAATTTAATCAACAGCAGTGCGAGTATAAGCATTTAATTAGCAGCAACAACACAAGCAGCACCACCACCAGCACAAGTGCACACCTATTCAAGCTAGTAGCAGTCTAGCAGGCTGGCAGCAGAAGCATTCAGACAACTAGAGAAGCACAGTACAACAGCAAAAGCATTGAAAGAGCAGCAAAGCAGGTTTGAACTGTCACATGCATATCTTATAAACTTAGGCAAGTGTTCTCAGGTTATCCTTAACATCATGCATTAACTTGGGTAATTAGCATCAAACAATACATATCAGTACAAGGCTAGGCAAGATAATAAAGACTTGGGAAAAGATAGCAGAGTTATAAAAAATGATATGTGCCCTTAAAGAGAGGGCAGTGTCAAGTGCGGCCACAGACATAGGCATTAGCCGCACCCACGACCCCTGGACACTCTCACAACCGAAGTGGAGGTGCCTTGCGTATAGTCTCCTTCGAGTCTGCGAGAGAAAGAACAAGGTGAAGGTCAGTATGCATCAATGATGCTGCTGTTTTGGGTCAATCTAAGTCAAGGGCATAAGAGAATTTATTCAAAAAATAAAATAACATGTGAACATCTTGCACAAACTATCATCATTTATAAAAAATACAAAACAAATATGCATACGAAGCTGAAATATTACAAAGAAAGCACTCATCAGGTAGCAGAACAGGAGAATTAGTTAACACTATACATTGCAACTTCAGCAACTACAGAAAGGAAAAAAACAGCGCACATCCATTCTCCAAGCATCCAGTGTATTATCAGAATGACGAAACTTTCATAACAAACAGAAAAGCATATGTGGTGGTAAGATGATCGACATACTGAATCTTTTATGGTGAGTTTGGCGAGTACTAGTTAAGCAAACAAACATAAAGAAGGACTAAAAGAATAAACCTTTGTAACAAAGTAACTAGAATTAGCACCAACTGCAAGATGACATGTGGTGCAGCAACTAATTATAGCTAAATGGGTTGTCCAAATACATAGATTATCATTAGATGGATGAAACCAACAAGATCCGATCATACAAATATTCCAGGGTATCTGACTTTGTTATCCAGAAATATCGCATGAGTGTAGTGCACACCAGGATAAATTGCAAGACGGAAACACTGGGATCAAGCAACTGATGTAGTAATAAGCTTTCATGGAATTTTATTTTATGTCATGCTAAATGCAGCAGGCATGCATAACTTGATTCACAAGGCTGCACGCAACATACACAGTGAACTCTCATGAACAAACACACCACAGCTTTAAAAACAAAATTTCAAGCATCACAGTGCACCATACGAATCAACAATGAAACACTATAGTTCATCAATATCACTAGGCCCAACTAGTGTGTGGTGGGATATCGAACCATTTCGAATTTTTTTCCAGTGGATTCCATACAGCAAGGGGGATTTTCCACAACTAGCTCTCAAGAACAAACACACCACATCTTAAAAGGAAATTTCCAGCCTCACAGTGCACCATACAAATCAGTGGTGTGTACACAAAATATATACAGGTTCATCCAAAAACTAAACCAACCCCTACTGTGCTCACTAAACACCAGCACCCAGGCCCAACTTTGTAGCGATGATTACATAGACGCACTGCTAAACTAACGCGGCATGTAAACCAGATCCACGCATCGAGAGCTAGCAGAGGAGGTCGGGACAGCTGCCAGAACCCCACATGAACAAATCAAGGGTAATCCATCTAGAAAATGGCGCGTTTCTAGAACAGAAGCCCGGCGAGTGACGGCGAGAGCGAGAGCGAGCAAGCTAGGGGTCTCACCTTGAGGCCGATGTAGCGGTCGCTGTGCACCCTCTTGAAGTGCTTCACCCCCTTCTTCACTATCGCCTTCTTCAGCAAAGGCACCGCCATTTGCACAGCGCATGGAGGAAACTCAGTAACAGGAAGGCACGAAGGACCGGCGGCCGATGATGGTGTATCCCTCGACGGATCTGCATCCACAAGGCGAGGTGAGAGAGGGGGTCAGCTACATCCTACCCGTGCGGATCAATCAGATCGGAGGGGAAAAACAAGCGGGGACGAGGGACACCTACCCGTGCTGGTCCGCCATCGCGGCCTTGTCGGGGACGAGGGAGAGTTGGGGAGGCGTCCGGGCAACTTGGAGGGGTAGAGTCCAGCAGCAACCATCGAGGATGTGGCTGTCTCTAGCGTGGACGAGAGGCCGTGATGAAGGGGGAAGTCGGCGAGATGCAGAGCCCGGAGGAGCGCCGGACGGTGAAGGAGCCGCGGCGGAGCGTGGCGTCAAGTGCTTGGAACGGAGCCGCCGTCGTGCTCCGGGCGCAGTCGTTGGAGGCACTGCAG
>NW_024119938.1:0-17323 GCF_003073215.2 Triticum urartu
ACGAAAGGAAAGTTCCTCCTTGTTAAGCTGTTTCCTCCCCCTAACAGCTGGGACCCACCGGCTGTATCTTCGCACGGAAGGAAGTGCCTCCTTGTTATGCGAAAAAAAACCATTCCTCCCGATGACAGCTGGGCCCCGACAGATTTGGTGGCTGACTTGTGGGCGTACTAAGCAAACGTGTACGCAGGGCTTTGTCAACTTAATCAACAAATGATTCTAGCAGCTGGACCATTGGATATTAATCCAACAGCCGTGCTCCTTCTTCAACATCTGTTCTTGCTCCTGTCTCCCGTGGGCGGCAGTGCTGCCGCGCACCCGAACCAGTAAAGTTTCCCACTCCTCTCCATCTGCGACTCCACTGCCGCGTCTTCCCCATCTCCGGGTCGTTCCAGTCTGGGGCCTCGCCGTCGTCCATCGGCCGTGGTGCGCTCGGCACGGTGTGGTCAACGTGGTCAACAAACGAGAGTCATCGGAAGATGACTGTACATGAGAGGCTGACGGTGGGGATGCACCACGCCCATGGACGCATGCATGCAGCTGCATCATTTTTACCCTAAAAAATAATGTTTGCTCCCCCTGACTGCCGGGACCCACCAGCTACATCTTCGCACACAAGGAAGTGCGTCCATATTACAGGCAAAAAAATGATTCGCCCCCCTAATTGCTGGGACCCACCAGCTACATCTTCGCACACAAGGAATCGCCTTACAGTCGGGACCCACCCAGTCGAAGCGTACGTAGCCTTGTCATTCTGGTCGCGAACGTGTACGTACATACTGGTCGATCGGTCTGTCTGCAGGATGCAGCGATGAACCGTGGCCATGTAAGGAAGGACACGTGTTGTAGTAGAGGCGTGCACGTGCCGTAGTAGAGGCGCGCACGTAGCATTTACATGTACGTATAGCGGCCAAGGTGCAAGAAAGAAAATACGGCCACGTACGTATATACGGGTGGGGTCTCGAATGCCTACTCATGCATACGTACGGCCAGGGCTCATGTAGATGGCTGGGTTGGAACAGAGAAACCGTGTCGTCGTCGTGTTCATGGGGAGGCAACGGAATGCGTCGTGTTCATCGGGAGGCAACGGAACGCGTGCTGTTCATCGGGAGCCAACTGGCTTGGATGGAACAGCCGATGGAAACAGGGCCTGGCGTACCACAGCACGAAGGAAACGGCCTTGTGTTCAACCGGCCACGGTCGAAACGGGATCCTGTTCATCGGGATGGGTCTGGGTATCGCAAAATGGAGGAAACGGACCTCCTACGGTCGAAACGGGGTCCTGTTGATCAGGAGGGGTGTGCGTACCGCAAAACGGAGGAAACGGACTTGTGTTGGAGCGCTACAGTCGAAACGGGGGTCCTTTTCATCGGGAGGGGTGTTGCATACCGCAAAACAGGACTCCATGGGATACTGTTCATCTCCACCATCGACCTCCTCCAGCCTCCACGGGCTACTGTTCATCCACCGTCGATCTCCTCCAGCCTCCACCTACGACTGTTCATCCACGGGCTCCTGTTCATCGAGCCTCCACTGGCTATTGTTCAACCAGCCCTCTCCACGAGGTCCTGTTCAACCACCCCTCCACGGGCTACTATTCATCCAGCCCTCCAACGACTACTGTTCAACCAGCCCTCCACGAGGTCCTGTTCATCCAGCCCTCCACGGGGTCCTGTTCATCCACCGGCTCGATCGATCGAGGTACAGTTCATCCAGCGGCAACGACCTCTACTACCACGGGTTCCTGTTCATCCAACCCCCACCAGGACTATTCATCCAACCCCCCCAACAATGCTCACTGTTCATCCAGAGGCAGCATTGATCGGCTTCAGTTAGTAGCAGTAGTGAAGGAATCACTCGGGTTCAGTTAACAGCAAGGGATCGATCGATTGCTCGGGTTCAGTAACGCGTAGCCTGCAGTGCAATCGCTCGGGTTCAGTTAGATCCCAACGCCTCGCTCGGGTTCAGTTAGAGCGCAAGGCCTCGCATACATGTGTGTACGTACGAGAGAAACACGCATCGCTCGGCCCCCGACCACCCACCGTAACCGGGAACTCCCCCGATATTTTCCTTGCCCTCGCTTCTACCATGGTTTTCTCCATCATGGACGACCCAAAGAATGTCATGCAGCTGCGTCTCCGGCCTGCCTAGGACGAAAACCCATTTTCTGTCATGATCTTTTGTCATAGAAGTAGGAGCCCAGCACATCTATGATGATACCGGGTTTTGTCACAATTATCTTCATAGAAGTTTCATAAGCATGACAGATTTTTTTTCGGTCGGCCCAAAATGTCACGGATGTGTCTTTTTTTTTGTAGTGTCACATAGCGATGTGAACTAGATTATTAACTCTAGTAAACCCTTTGGGTATTAGTCACATGAAGATGTGAACTAATGACATAAAGATGTGAACTATTGGTGTGAAATCACATGACGATCTGAACTAGATTATTGACTCTAGTGTAAGTGGGAGACTGAAGGAAATATGCCCTAGAGGCAATAATAAAGTTTTTATTTATATTTCTTTATATCATGATAAATGTTTATCATTCATGCTAGAATTGTATTAACCGGAAACTCAGTACATGTGTGAATACATAGACAAACAAAGTGTCCCTAGTATGCCTCTACTTGACTAGCTCTGTAAGGCTTTCGATGCGGCTATATCTCCCACGTGTCGAAGCACGACTTAGAGGCATAACCGCATTGAAAGCAATGTCGCAAGAGAGGTAATCTTCACACAACCCATGTAATACATAAGGGAAAGAGATACATAGTTGGCTTACAATCGCCACTTCACACAATTACATGAATAAAGCATTACAACATCCAAATACAATCAAGGTCCGACTACGGAACCAAAATAAAAGAAGAACCCAAATGCGACACGGGTCCCCGATCGACCCCAACTGGGCTCCACTACTGATCAACTAGAACGGAACAACACAAAGGACAAGATCTTCATCGAGCTCCTCCTGAGCTTGGTTGCGTCATCTGCATGGACTCATCGGCACCTGCAAGCTGGTTTTGGAAGTATCTATGAGCCACGGGGACTCAGCAATCTCGCACCCTCGCGATCAAGACTATTTAAGCTTATGGGTAAGGTAAAGGTAAGAGGTGGAGCTGCAGCAAGCGACTAGCATATATGGTGGCTAACATACGCAAATGAGAGCGAGAAGAGAAGGCAAAGCACGATCGATAAAAGTATGATCAAGAAGTGATCCTATAGCAACCTACGTCAAGCATAACTCCAACAACCATGTTCACTTCCCGGACTCCGCCGGAAAGAGACCATCACGGTTACACACGCTGTTGATATATTTTAATTAAGGTCAACTTCGGGTTTTCTACAACCGGACGTTAACAAATTCCCATCTGCCCATAACCGCGGGCACGGCTTTTGAAAGTTCAAATCCCTGCAGGGGTGTCCCAACTTAGCCCATCACAAGCTCTCACGGTCAACGAAGGAATGTACCTCCTCCCGAGACATTCCGATCAGACTCGGTATCCCGGTACTCCAAGACATCCTCGACAATGGTAAAACAAGTCCAGCAAGACCACCCGATGCGCCGACATCCCGATAGGAGCTGCACATATCTCGTTCTCAGGGCACACCGGATAAGCTAAGCGTACGGGAGCCAACGTAACCCAAGTTGCCAAGGAACGGCCCCGCACGGTGCTCTGGGTTGGACCAACACTTAGACAAGCACTGGCCCGGGGGGGTTAAAATAAAGATGACCCTCGGGATGCGCGACTCCCAAGGGAAAAAGGCTAGGTGGTGAATGGTAAAACCAAGGTTGGGCCTTGCCGGAGGAGTTTTATTCAAAGCGAACTGTCAAGGGGTTCCCATTATAACCCAACCGCGTAAGGAACGCAAAATCTGGGAACATAACACCGGTATAACGGAAACTAGGGCGGCAAGAGTGGAACAAAACACCAGGCATAAGGCCGAGCCTTCCACCCTTTACCAAGTATATAGATGCATTAATTAAGTAAGATATATTGTGATATCCCAACAAGTAAACATGTTCCAATGAGGAACAACATCTCCATGTTCCAACAAGGAACAAACTTCAATCTTCACCTGCAACTAACAACGCTATAAGAGGGGCTGAGTAAAGCGGTAACATAGCCAAACAACGGTTTGCTAGGACAAGGTGGGTTAGAGGCTTGGTTCACAATATGGGAGGCATGATAAGCAAGTGGTAGGTATCGCAGCATAGGCATAGCAAAAGAGCGAGCATCTAGCAAAGCAAAGATAGAAGTGATTTCGAGGGTATGGTCATCTTGCCTGAGATCCCGCAAGGAAGAAGAATGAGTCCATGAAGAAGACAAATGGACGTAGTGGAACGGATCCTCACAAACGCAATGTTATCGGAACCAACCCAAAGAAGCAACGCCGGAAAGAAGCAAACACCATAGTAAGCAACCATCACATAAGCATGACATGATGCACAACCAAATATGATGCATGTCCGGTTTAATGAGGCATGGCATGGCAAAGTGCATCAAACAACACTTACAAATTAAGTGGAGCTCAGTATGCAACGAGTTGCATATTGACGAAACACCATGACAAGTTATTTAGTTCGATCTCGTTTATGTACCCAACAATATTAAATGTTTTTAAGCATGGCAAGAGGGTGAAGCAAAGTAAAACTACCTATCTAGTCAAGTTTAAATGAGGCCGGAAACAACGAACAACAATTCCGGAAACTCCTCATGAGCATATTATAGATTTGGTACTGTTCTGCCCTAAACCATATTTTATAGTTGTTAAACATGCAAAGTGATGCCACCATGTTAAACTAGGCATTTTTGTACCCCATTTACATATAAAGTTTATTAAAATCAGAGTTACGGTTATTTAGTTATGAATTAAATCATTTTAACATGGCATATGAGCAAATTTAATCAAACGACATTTTAAACATGGATGAAAGTGACATATTATTAAACTAGACAAAATTCTGAGCAAGTTTCATATATAAATCATTTTAATCCGATGCACGAATTGTGAGTTATTATATGCATGACAATGAGGGTTTTTCTGTAAAAACTGCAGTCTCTGGATAATAGGCAAAATCGTCTAGAGGAAAAAAACATGACATGGGCTAAAACTGCTGGACCAGGTGCACAGGAGACTGGAGGGAGGGCCTCCTCACTCATGGGCTAAGGCCCGGTTCAGCACAACAGAGGAGGAGAAGGGCGCTGCTGGAGCTGGGGCGAGGCCGGCCCACACGCGTGCGAGGGAGGCAGCCCAGGCGATGCTCGTCCTCTGGTCGACAGAGCCAGAACGGCGGCGCTGAAGGTCAACGGCGAGGCGGCAGCGGGTCTCCGGCGGAGGAGGGAGGCGGATCCCATCGGGTATGGAAGGATCCGGGCGGTGGGGGCCAGATCCTGCCGGATCCATCGCCGGAGCAGGGCGGCAGCAGGGAGCCAATGACGAATCTCCATGGCGGTGGCGGCGAGGAGCACTGCAGGGGAAAGGAGAGAGGTTAGGGAGAGGCAGGGAGATGTAGAGGAGGGGCGGCGGAGCTGGCCTGAGGCTCGGCAGCGGCGGAGCCAGCCGGCAGTGGCGGAGCGACGGTGCTGGCGAGCACTCGGGACGGCGGCTCGGGATCGAGGAACGGAGCGCGGTGGTTGGTCGGGCACAGAAATAGATGAGATACAGTGGGGCGACGGCGGCTAGGAGGATCCCTAGGAAAAAGGGGTTAGGTTCAAAATGGACTAGAGATAGACTAAATATATACATCACGGATTAGGTTAGGGGCTATCTCGACACTACGATCGCAAATAAAATAGCTAGGAAGTCCAACTAAGAAAACGATGACGTTTTGTAGACGTTTGGGGATGATCCGGACACAATGGTGGCGACACCTCGGGTCGGGTCCGGGACAACTTTCGGACGCTCACGTGAGGGGTTCGATGCACTGTGCAGAGAGGGTTTCGAACCGTGCGGTCGCATCGGGCAACTCCGGAAGCGAAGAGGGGAAGGAGGATGGACTAGGTGGGCTGTGCAGACGGTCTCGAGCTGAGAGAAGAGAAGAGAGGGAGGCCCGGCGACTGTTTCCGGAGACCGAAAACGTCCGACGTTAGACCGGCTACTATTGCCGCTATATTTATCCGTTGGGATGTCAAACGGACTCCGAATGTGATGAAACTTGGCAGGCGGTCTACTGACAACAAAACAACACCGCATGCCAACTTTCAACCCATTCCGAGAACATTTCTCGGCCACTTATAAAATAATATTTCGGACATGCCGCGCGTGCGTGCAAGTGTGTCTGGGCTCAGAACGGACAACGGAGAGAACGAGGAGACCGGGACGGATGCAAGTTTTGAAAACATGATGATGCAATGCACATGATGACATGATAAGATGCAACAGGCAAGCAAATGACAAGCCAACAACAGCAAATAAGCGGAGGACACCTGGCACATCGGTCTCGGGGCGTTACAAGCTCGTTAATCAAAGATGGTTAAGTTTCCTAGCCATAGACATGTGTTGTCATTTGATGAATAGGATCACATCATTAGAGAATGATGTGATGGACATGACCCATCCGTTAGCTTAACACTATGATCATTTAGTTTATTGCTATTGCTTTCTTCATGACTTATACATGTTCCTCAGACTATGAGATTATGCAACTCCCGAATACCGGAGGAACACCTTGTGTGTCATCAAACGTCACAATGTAACTGGGTGATTATAAAGATGCTCTACAGGTGTCTCCGATGGTGTTTGTTGAGTTGGCATAGATCGAGATTAGGATATGCCACTACATGTATCGGAGAGGTATCTCTGGGCCCTCTCGGTAATGCACATCACTATGAGCCTTGCAAGCAATGTGACTAATGAGTTAGTCACGGGATGATGAATTACGGAACGAGTAAAGAGACTTGCCGGTAACGAGATTGAACTAGGTATGATGATACCGACGATCGAATCTCGGGCAAGTAACATACCGATGACAAAGGGAATAACGTATGCTGTTATGCGGTTTGACCGATAAAGATCTTCATAGAATATGTCGGAACCAATAAGAGCATCCAGGTTCCGCTATTGTTTATTGACCGGAGATGTGTCTCGTTCATGTCTACATAGTTCTCGAACTCGTAGGGTCCGCACGCTTAACATTCGATGATGATTTGTATTATGAGTTATGTGATTTGATGTACCAAAGTTTGTTCAGAGTTCCGGATGAGTTCACGGACATGACGAGGAGTCTCTAAATGGTCGAGAGGTAAAGATTCATATATTGGAAGGCTGCATTGGACATCGAATGGTTCCGAGTGGTTCGGGCATTTTTCTGGAGTACCGGAGGTACTGGACCCCCCGGGAGAGTTATGGGCCATAAGAGGAAGCACACCAGCCCACAAGGGTTGTGCACCCCCCCTTGGGGCAGGAGGCCGATTAAGGACTAGGAGAAGGGGGCCGTTGAGGGAGTCCTGGACTAAGGGGTCCTCGGGCGTCCAGCCCGTTAGCCATGGGCCGGACTGATGGGCTGCGAAGATACGAAGACCGAAGACTGCACCCGACTCCGGATCGGACTCTCCTTGGCGTGGAAGGCAAGCTTGACGACCGGATATGTAGATTCCCTTCTTTGTAACCGACCTTGTGTAACCCTGGATCCTCCCGGTGTCTATATAAACCGGAGGACTTAGTCCGGATAGGACACTCATTATCATAGCCATACAAGCTAGACCTCTAGGGTTTAGCCATTATGATCTCAAGGTAGATCAACTCTTGTAACACTCATATTCATCAATATCAATCAAGCAGGACATAGGGTATTACCTCCATAGAGAGGGCCCGAACCCGAGTAAACATCGTCTCCCTTGTCTCCTGTTACCATCAACCTTAGACGCACAGTTCGGGACCCCCTACCCGAGATCCGCCGGTTTTGACACTGACATTGGTGCTTTCATTGAGATTTCACTGTGCTATCGCTAAGAGGTTTGATGGCCCCTTTAATCGTCAATAATGACATCGTCCAAGGAGAAACCTTTCTCCCCGGACAGATCTTCATGTTCAGCGCCTTCGTATCGCGGGCCAATTCACTTGGCCATCTAGAGCAGATCGAAAGCTATGCCCCTGGCCATCAGGTCAGATTTGGGAGCTTGAACTACATCGCGGACATCCATGGAGACATGAACTTCGCCAGATTCGAGACCGCGGTAGCCGCTCCCGGCCACTCCGATGATCATGACCAAAATCTGTCATCAGGTTGCGTCCAGGAGATCGCTCCTGTAACCGCTCTGGCCCTAGATCTGGAGCAAGCTGCGCCACCCAAGGACGGGAGGATCAACCCCACCACGGAAGCCACAGATTCCACGGCGTTGGAGCCGCATACAAACTTAACCTCTCACGACGTCTCTGTCAGCGGAACTCCGGACTCGTATCCGGCCGAAAGTTCTGAACCACGTGAGCTCGCGGACGCCGAGCTTGATCGTTTATCGATCTTCGAATTCAGCGCCGCGGACATCTTCCAGCACTCTCCTTTGGGCGATGTGCTAAATTCATTAAAGAACCTATCCTTGACAGAGGACTCACAGCCAAACTATATCCGGCTCGAACTAGGGGCTGACGGTGGAGAATTTTGTTTCCCACCCGCCACCCACTACATAGCCACGGTCGAGGAATTAACCGACGAGCTTGACTACGACTCCGAGGACATCGACGGTATGGACAACAAGATCGGAGAAGAAGAGGTCCAGAACCCGTCATTCACCGAACGCTGGACGACCACTTCCTCGTATGATGTATAGATGGTGGATGCACCAAAGGAGAACAGCGGCGAGGACAAGGAAGATCCCGCTGAGGATAAACCTTCTGAAACACAGTCCAAGCGCCGGCGTCAGCGGCGCCGCTCTAAGTCACGCCGCAGCAAAGACAACAGTACCGGCACAGGAGAAGACAACACTCCAGAAGGTGCTGAAGACAATGAAGACCCCGTCGACACAACTAATGGACAAGACGAACGGGAAGGCGGGCAGGTTAGCCCCGGTAAACTGGCCACACACAAAGATTCGGAGGACGATAATTACCTTCCGCTCTCCGAGGACGAGGTGAGCCTCGGCACCGAGGATTTCATCGTGCCTGGGGAGCCTCTTGAGCAGGAGCGCATCAAGCGCCAGCTATTTGCCACCGCACGGAGCCTGAAAAAGAAGCAGCAACAGCTTCAAGCTGACCAAGATCTGCTAAATGATAAATGGGCCGATGTCCTAGCAGATAAAGAGTACGGCCTCAAGTGCCCAACCAAAAGCTACCCAAAGCGCAAACTGTTACCTCAGTTTGATGAGGAGGCGCCGAACTACATACCTCCATCGTACAATGCGGCGGACCGACCACCACGTGGTCGAGACAAAACGATAACTCACGCTGAACACCAGCCAGCCCTGCCTCAGTGCACAGGCAGAGGTAACTTAGCCCATGGGCATACCTATGGCCTCCGGCAAACCCTGAACAATAAACCAGGACACACTAGATCAATCTACGGATCGCGAGGGCATGCCTCGACACGCGACGATGGCCATCTATTCGGACATGACAAACGTAGTCACGTGCATGCCAAAAGCCGCAGACAGATTCCATCCAAGCCACGTCGCGATACGGCCCGATATAGAGGCGCCGCACACCCTCATTGCTTCACTGATGAGGTCCTGGACCATGAATTTCCAGAAGGGTTCAAACCTGTGAATATAGAATCATACGATGGAACCACGGACCCCGTGGTATGGATCGAAGACTTCATTCTCCACATTCATATGGTCCGCGGCGATGACCTCCACGCCATCAAATACCTCCCTTTAAAACTCAAAGGGCCAACTTGGCACTGGCTCAACAGTCCGCCTGCAAATTCCGTTGGCAGCTGGGAAGATTTGGAAGATGCTTTCCTCGATAATTTCCAAGGTACATATGTCTGACCTCCGGACGCTGATGACCTAAGCCATATAGTTCAACAGCCCGGAGAGTCTGCCAGGAAATTCTGGACTAGGTTCTTAACTAAAAAGAACTAAATCGTCGACTGCCTGGATGCCGAAGCCCTAGAAGCCTTCAAACACTGTATCCACGACGAATGGCTCGCTCGCCACCTCGGCCAAGAAAAGCCAAAATCCATGGCAGCCCTCACGGCACTCATGACCCGCTTTTGTGCGGGCGAGGACAGTTGGTTGGCCCGTAGAAAAAACAATGCAAGTGATGCCGGCACCCCTGAAGCTAAAACTAGCAAAGACAAGTCTCGAAGCAATAGATACAAGCGCCGAAACAACAGTGATAACACCGAGGACACGACAGTCAACGCCGGATTCAGGGGCCCTAAGTCCGGTCAGCGGAAGAAGACGTTCCAAAAGAACAATTCAGGCCCATCCAGCTTAGACCGCATACTCGACCGTCCGTGCAAGATTCATGGCACCCCAGACAAGCCACCCAATCATACAAATAGAGATTGTTGGGTTTTTAAACAGGCCGGAAAATTAAACACCAAGAATAGGGAAAAGGGATCGCAAAGCAAGGACGACGACGAAGAGCCCCAGCAACCGAAAACAGGGGTACAAAAGAAGTTTCCCCCTCAGGTCAAAATGGTGAACATGATATATGCTACCCACATCCCCAAGAGGGAGCGCAAGCGTGCGCTCAGGGACGTCTACGTGATAGAGCCAGTCGCCCCTTGATAACCCACAAGTACAGGGGATCACAACAGTTTTTGATATGTAAGAGTGTCGAACCCAGCGAGGAGCTAAAGGCAGAACAAATATTCCCTCAAGTTCTATCGACCACCGATACAACTCTACGCACGCTTGATGTTCGCTTTACCTAGAACAAGTATGAAACTAGAAGTACTTTGTAGGTGTCGTTGGATAGGTTTGCAATATAATAAAGAGCAAGTAAATAAAAGGTAGGGGCTGTCCTAAGTAAAGAAGCAGTAAATTAAATATAGCGGGTGTGGACAAATGGTGGTAGGAGTTGCGAAATTGCCCCTAAGCAATTGACTACATTACTAGACCGATAACAAGTATTATGTGGGAGAGGCCACTACTAGCATGCCATCCCTGACTTGGAATTCTATGCACTTATGATTGGAACTATTAGCAAGCATCCGCAACTACTAATGTTCATTAAGGTAAAACCCAACCATAGCATTAAGATATATTGGTCCCCCTTCAATCCCGTATGCATCAATTTCTATGCTAGGCTGAAGCTTCTGTCACCATTGCCCTCCAATACATAGTCCTGTCAACATACAACTAACCCTAGGGTGTGATCCACGCGCACGCTCATATGATGGGCACCAAAGGACAGCAACATAACCACAAGCAAATTAAATCAATCATAGAAATTCATCAACCACCGATAGGACAACGAAAATCTACTCAGACATCATAGGATGGCAACACATCATTGGATAATAATATGAAGCATAAAGCACCATGTTCAAGTAGAGGATATAGCGGGTTGCGGGAGAGTGGACCGCTGTAGATAGAGGGGGGAAGGTGATGGAGATGCTGGTGAAGATGGCGGAGGTGTTGGTGTAGATCGCGGTGATGATGATGATGGCCACGGCAGCGTTTCGGCGCCACCGGAAGAGAAGGGGAGAGGGGCCCTTTCGTCTTCTTCTTCCTTGACCTCCTCCCTAGCTGGGAGAAGGGTTTCCCCTCTGGTCCTTGGCCTCCATGGCATGGGAGGGGCGAGAGCCCCTTCGAGAATTGATCTGTCTCTTTGTCTCTCTCTATTTCTGCATTCTATTCTGCTGCCCTTTCACCGTTTCATATATATATATGGAGATCCGTAACTCCGATTGGATCGAAACCTTCTCCGTGAATTTTTTTTCCAGAAATTAGCTTTCTTGCGGCTGAAGAAGGGCATCAACCGCCTTACGAGTGGCCCACGAGGGTCAGGGGCATGCCCAGGGGGAGCAGGCGCGCCCCCTGCCTCGTGGCCACCTCAGGCACCGTCTCGCGTTTATTTTCTTCCAGAATTTTCCATATATTCCAAAAATAAGCTCCATCCATTTTTATCCTGTTTGGATTCTGTTTGATATGGATATTCTGTGAAACTAAAAACATGCAACAAGCAGGAACTGGCACTGGGCACTGGATCAATATGTTAGTCCCAAAAATAGTATAAAAAGTTGCCAAAAGTATATGAAAGTTGAATAATATTGGCATGGAACAATAAAAAATTATAGATATGAAGGAGACGTATTAGCATCCCCAAGCTTAATTCCTGCTCGTCCTCGAGTAGGTAAATGATAAAAAAAGATAATTTTTGATGTGGAATGTGTCACATCCCTAGTTGTGACAATGCCTAGTACTAGCATCTGGTACTGCATCATGTTTACTTCTCACAGAAAGTTGTAATGGGGATGACAGAACCCCCAGCACCCCCTTAGACCAACTAGGGTTTACTAAAATCATTTTCAATGAACCCAAAATGCCCTTCGAAAATGTTCATCATCTTTGCATTGGTCTAGAACCTCTCCCAAAAATGGTGCACATTTTTCTAGGCCATTCTGGATTTTTTTGAATTAAATCATACTGTATTTGACTTTGGGCATTTAAATACTATAAATAATTTAAGTGCTCAAATAATTCTAAAACTAAATGTGGGTCACTGGAATCATCCAGAGAGAGTCCACAAATTATTTCAGGAGTTTACAAAATGGGTTAGTACTTTTACTAATTCAAAACAGAGGAAAAGAAATAGAACAATAGAAAGAATTAGGAAAAGGCAGAGAATGAGAGAGTTACCTGGCAGCCCATCTGGCTGGCCCAGCCCACCAGGGGCAGGGAGGTCTTCTTTCTCCCGCCAGTCGGACGCACGGCGCGTGGCTGACGCATGCAGGCGCGCCCCGGCCACCTCCTCCTTGCCGACGATCCCCTAGACGCGTGGACGATTTTCCCGTGTCGTCCCGATTCCGCTGACCCCCTCGCTCACTCTCCCTCTTCTCCGGCTCTCTCACTCACGCGCGACCAGACGCAGCCGTCGCCACCGACGAGCTCCACCACGGCCACAGCCATCTCCGAGCCTCTCCGACGCGCCCCTGAGCTCCACCGTGACGTCCCCGTGCTCTTCGCCGAGCCACATGACGCCGGAGCGCCCCGCAGCACCGCTATCGCTGTTGTCCTCTAACTCTACTCCGAGCGCCGCCCCGTTCGATTCGTCACTGTCCGGGCTTCCCCGACCTCACCGACGACGCCATAGAGTTCACTGTGAGCTCCTGTTGCTTCCCCCTCGCTCTCCCCCTTCGTTCCCGTTCCCTAGCCCCGTCTTCCGACCGAGCCCGAGAGCTCACCGCCGCCGGCCATGCCGCTGCCATAGCTAGAGGCATCCACGACGCATTCGAGCCCGCCCCCGTGCTCAGCGAGTCCACAGGACTCCGTAGCAACCCACAGCTCGTCCTCCCGTGCACCAAAACACTATGTCCGAGCGTGCCCGTACTCCGGCCGTCGCGGAAGTGCTCGCCGTTGTCCCGGCCATCCCAGCTGCTGCTGCTACCACCACTAGATGCGCGAGAGCGCCAGCAATCCGTAGGAGCAAACCCCGCCTCAAACCGTGGGCTGTAGCGAGATCCCAACGATCTCCGCCGCGCGAAATGGTCGACGCCAGCGAAACTCCGGCGACTGATGTCGTGGCTCGTCATTAGCCACTAATGACCCAGCCAAACCACCCCTAGTGCCACTGCCATGTGGGCCCTGTGCCTGTTTAGTTTAATTTAATTTTCTGTTTAGATTAGTTCATAACCCACTGGGACCCACACGTCAGCATTGACTTTGCTGACGCAGCCGTTGACTGGTCCCATATGTCATCCACCCAAACCAGCCCTGTTACACTGACCCGTGGGTCCCAGCCATCAGGTTTGACTCTGGGCAACCCTGTTGACCAGCTGACGTCACAATGACGCAGTGCTGACGTAGTAACTCCTTTTTCTGGATTTATTCTTATTCAGGAAATTCCAGAAAATAGTGCTAACTTCTAAAAATCATATAAAATCAACCGTAGCTCCAAATGAAATAATTTATATATGAAAAATGATTAGAAAAATCCAATCTATCCATCTGTACCATTTTCATGCATGATAGAACAACTCAGGCCTGCTATCTAGGCCAAATCTTATAATGGCATTTAAACCTTCACATATGGAGTTTGAATTTGAACATAGGGTTCAAACCAACTTCATTTAACCTGCTGCTAGTTGCATTAGCTCAAATCACAGCATATTGCCATGTCATGATCATGCATCATATTGTGCATTGCATTGATGGTGTTTCCTTCTGTGTTGCCGATGTTTTTCCCCTCTCAGTAGACGACGTACCGACGATGAGTTCGATGACACCGATGAAGAACTATACTATCTTCAGAAGTGCCAGGCAAGCAAAACCCCCTTGTTCATTCCGATACAATCCCACTCTCTCGCCCCTGCTCTCTTTTACTGCATTAGGACAACAATGATTGAACTGTTACATGATGCGGTAGCTGAACCCCTTTTCCTCGGCATGACCTGTCATTGCCACAGTAAATAGATGAAACCCACTAGCATGAGTAGGAGTTGTTTGAGCCCTGATGTGCCAACTCATTCATGCTTGTTTGTCATGCCTGCTGCTGCTTGGAGGTGAGTCAGGTCTGATTCATCGGGAATGAATTGGAAGTGTCTGAACATGTCCTACTGTGTGTGAGCAAAGTGTGTGAACACGATTTGGTAAAGGTAGCGGTGAGAGGCCATGTAGGAGTACATGGTGGGTTGTCTCATTGAAGAGGTCCTCAGGAACTGAGTTCTGTGTTTGTGATCCATGAAACAGCTACTACCACACGTTGGGCCCTGAAATATGACCCCGCTCGACATCTTAACCACCTTAGTTCTCTGTCCAGGAGTTGCAAGTAGTTTCTGGTGTTTGTAGTATGCTGGAGGCCATGTGCAGCGCTGACCGAGGGGTGGGCTGTGATGCGGTAGGCACGTGGCACGGTGTACCGGGCGCCCATTTGGTGTCTTGGGAATCCTACACACATCGTTCGGGGCCGTATGTGGAAACCTCGGCCGGACTCCCTGCGGATGGAACCTGGATAGGCGATAAACCTGGAGTAGATACTTGAGCGTTTAGGTAGGTCGTGATCTACACCCACGTTGGCTTTTGCTTGAAGTCTGCCAAGCACAAGACGTGTGCAGACGCTAAGTGGTGGAAACATGTGTGAAGAAGTACACCCCTGCAGGGTTATAAATGATCTATTCGAATAGCCGTGTCCGCGGTAATGGACTTTTGGGTTGCCTTTAACAGTTCATAGACAAGTGAAAGTGGATACTCTAAAACCCGCAAGATAAGCGTGAGTGCTATGGATGGCATTCTCGTAGGGAGACGGGAGCGGATCCATAGTGGTGTATTGATATGGTGAATATGTGGACTCGTGTGCGCCACCTCAAAAGAGTTACTTGCAGTCATAGTTTAGGTTAGCCACTGAGTCAAAGCTGGCTTGCTACAGTTAAACTCCACTACCCCCTTTGTTGATACCGATGCATATGTAGTTAGTTCTGATATCAGTCTTGCTGGGTACATTTGTACTCACGTTTGCCTATATTATGTTTTGCAGAGAGACGTCAGTCTCGCTAGTAGTTCCGTGTGGACTTCAACGTTTAGCTTGATACCTCAGCTACGATCTTGTGCCCTCGGCAGGATCTGGTAGATAGTCTGGCTTCTCAGCCTTTTTCATTTGTAGATGTCTGTACCCAGACATGTTAAGCTTCCGCATGTGATTTGACTTGTATGCTCTGAATGTTGGGTCATGAGACCCATGTTTGTAATATCTCGCTCCTCGGAGCCTAATGAATAAATACTTTGAGTCGTAGAGTTTTGTTGTGATGCCATGTTGTATTTACACATATCGAGCATATTGTGTGTATGATTGAAATGCTTGGTATGTATGGGATCCGACAACCTAGTTGTTTATCCTTGGTAGCCTCTCTTATGGGGAAATGTAGTCTTGTGCTTCCATGAGCCATAGTAGTCCGCTACAGCCCGGTTCACCGGAGTCCTGCTAGCCCAGCACTACTGCTCCGGAACACTTGACTGGCCGGCATGTGATTCACTTCGTTCCTGTGTCTGTCCCTTCAGGGAAATGTCACGCGATGACATCCGGAGTCCTGCCTAGCCTGCTATATCCCGGGTTACCGGAATCCTGTTAGCCGAGTGCTACAGCCCGGATTCGCACGCTGCTGACCGACATGCTCGAAGTTGATTCATGTATGCCTGTCCCCATGGGTTAGTGCCGCTTTGGGTTCATGACTAGCCATGTCGGCTCGGGTTCTCTGTCATATGGATGCTAGCAACACTATCATATATGTGAGCCAAAAGGCGCAAACGGTCCCGGGCCATGGTAAGGCGACACCCGTGGGAATACCGTGCGTGAGGCCGCAAAGTGATATGAGGTGTTACCGGCTAGATCGATGTGACTTGGAATCAGGGTCCTGACAGCGTTGGTATCAGAGCCTGACCGCCTGTAGGTTCGATAAGCCAAATTGGTCGAAGTTGAGTCTAGAAATGCTTTAGTTATATAAGGGAATTGATTGTGGAAGGGAACGTAAGGCTCTTTTTACTCCTTTACTTTATGCCCTTCTGATCTGAGTCATCCTCTTCTCTTCTACGGGGATTAGGAACTAGGCCTTCTCATCTATCTATCAGGATGACGAGTTACTATGGTAGAGACTTATAGGATTGTTGAATTCAAGCCTCAGTTCAGTTTCTACTACTTTTAGTATGTTGTCAGTTGAACCAGAACCTTGATATTGTGATTTGAGTGGTTATGCCACAATTTTTGCAGGATGTCTCAAATCTTTTTGAGCATTTACAGCCGTTATGCTGTCCGAGTGATCCCAGGTCTCTACATAGTCTGATGCATTTGCAAATCCTTTCTTTCCATTCCCGATGTCCTTTTGGGCCAGATTAATCACACTAATCGGTGAGTTGAGGTACTCTGTTACCTCGACATATAGGTTGGAGCTATTATTATGACCCTAGGTGTTTTAGGGAGTCACCTAGTAATCTAGCCATGCTTTGTGTTCCCGGTGTGATGAATCTGGCCACCATTCTCGAAAGCATCCCGTGATCCTACTTAGTTGTAGGTATTCTACTCCTGGGTTTTTGAACCCGAGATTCACCCTACTTACCTCATGTCGATAGTGTTTGCTAGTTTCTTTAGGATATTAGTAACCTTTGCATTAGTCCTTGAGGTCCGTGGTAGTTCCTTCTTCCAGATACTACGAACCGCTTATGGCAGAAGTTATTTGAACCAAAAGATCACAACCAGAGTGCTCTTGATGAGTTCTCCATT
>NW_024119939.1:0-9475 GCF_003073215.2 Triticum urartu
TATCCCTCCCCCAGGGTGACGAATAGCGCGACCCTGGGTGAGGAATAACCCTGGGTGAGGAATAAGTAATTCTTCATCCTGGTCGGTCTACCGAGTCGGACCAGCCCATGCCTCCGTCGCATCCATGGGGTGGTGTAAACTTACTCTTTTTTTACCTCGTCTAATTATAGGACGGTTCCTCCTTTTACTTTTTTTATTTGATTGAGGGACCTCTTTTTTCTTGGTGCGTGCGGTTTGGAGCATGCCCACTACCAGCCAATCCAGAAAAAAATATCCTATGGATTCGGTCATGTTCTAATGAACAGCGGCGGCTTCCGGCGGCGATACGAGTGGGCCCGGCGGGAGCACGACCTCCGGCGCCGTCCTCTCAACCCCTCCGTGCGAGATGAGCATCGCGTGAATGGCGATTGCTCAGGGGGTCGAGGGGCCTGAGCTGTCCCAACACAGGACAGACGCCTCGCCGGTGACGAACACCTGGCCGAAGTCGAGCGCAGTCCGTGAGCCAGGTCATGGTCGGACGGTGCTACCGGTCGTGGCTGCTTCATGAGGAGGTACTTCATCGCTTTCCGGTAGACGCCCTTTTAGTTTGATTCTTTTTTACAGGAGCTATGTTTGATTGTCACTACAACTTCACCATCGATTGCTTTATTATGCCCAACTACCTGCGTAGATCAAGATCCTCGCAAGCTGGCAGCCATGGCTGGATATGTTTCAGTAACCTTAATTTATTGCCTCGATGTTGCCGGCCGATGGCAGTAGCCTTATTCGTGTTGCCTCAGATCTTGGACTATTGCTTCAGGAGCAAAAAAACAGAACAATAAATCAGAAACATGCAGGCAATACATGACTGTACACCATAGATTTGCTCCGGCAGCTAGTTTATCCGTATTGTTGATTGATGCAGAACAAACATACTAATGGTCAATTTCGCAATTTAGTTCTTGTTCTGACCCACTAATCAAACAAAGCGACCAAACCCTTATCCTTCACTTCCTGCTAATAATTCCCAATAGAAACCAAGCAAATGATTGGGAGTACAAACTAATTCCCTTGCCCAATATACTACCAGTTCCCTCCTCTAGTCATATCCCTCTTCCCATCATTTGCCAAATAGGACGTAGATGAGTTGCTCTGTTTAAGGGTGGCCTGATGCAAAACAAAAACCATTTGTACTCCAATTGGTTAGGAGTGTGGTTTGGTTGTTCTTCAGTTTAATAGTGCGATGTTTGTTGCATCAGCCGCTTCAGGAGATGGTCTTGTGCGCCACGATATTAGCTTGACTTGAAGATAGTACGAGAAGGCATAGATCCTAGTCTAGCTAAAATTAGGCTCATGACCATCACCTATTCACTTTGATTCTGTTTTCAGTAGCTTGAATTAGGCAATAAAACGTTGGCTATAAGAAAAATGGGTATATACTAATTTTGGGATTTATGTTAGTTTGAAGACAGCAGTTTAGCCTAAATGAAGTGAAGCAAACATTGTCGCTAGTACTGAGATGAGAAGTGTCTCAGGTCTGTAGGTGCAGAATCAGGGTGGACTATAGTGGAGCATATGCATTAGGTTGAAGATAATAGTTTAGCTCAAAGAAGACGAAGCCTGAGATGAGAAATATTTTGGATCTGTAAATGCAGAATCAGGATAGATTATAATGCGGCTTAGCTATATTTTATTTTGGTGATGCTGACTAACCTATGACTAGCTATGCAGCTTTTCATGTAAAAATAAAGGAAAATCTTGGCTTATTTTCTACATGCCGCCAAGGCATAATTTCTGATTCATCATGAAAGGGAATGTTGTGTCTGATGATGCACGGCATTTGTTGCTACAAAAATAGAGCACACACATCAACTATTTATTACGAAACGAACAATCCTTTTTATCAAGTTTCTACTTTGTACTAGAGCTTACAGATTTAGCATCTGTCTTGGCACCTTACGGAAACAAACATAATTTACTGTTTATTGCTTAGCCATTGATTCTACAGAATATCCATGTCACCATTTTTTCAGATTCTTATAAACTGTATGGCATTGATTTTGATCTTCCATAACGCGTCTTCTTGTCTTTCAGAGCTATATATTCAAATATGAGATACTCTGGGTAATCTTTTGTGAAGGCATGTTCAGCACCATAGTTTTCTGAGTAAATCCACCGTTCCAGAAATCTGATTTGTCCTTTGTGTTTCCAGGTTTTATCTGCATTAGGTGGAATAGAAGTTTAAAATCCAAACATAATTTTTGGTAATTATTTTTCAATATTTCATATTCAAATTCTTGCATGCTATGACTTCTGTAAATTCTTCAAGTAGGTTTGTACGTAGAAGCTATCACCACAACTATGAAACACAGTGCATTTTACATCTGTTTTATGCAGTAATTATGATTGCATATGCATCGTCACCCGTATACATTATCATAAACCTGTGTTGTAAAGTCGCTTCATTTTTATTTTCTTTGCATCTGGCAGGTATTTGTTCTAGTTGTTGCCATGATCATCTTGACAGAGAATTTAGCATGCAACAATATGGTACAGACAAAGTTGGACGGCTAGCTATTCACATCTATAGTGCTCTTCTTGTTCATTTGAATTGGAAGTGTCAGAGCACTGAACATACACAAGGATGATAGCTTTGTATTAAAAGTGTACAATCCAGTCTATATATACCAGTATTTCCCAAGCCAAGGGAATTCTTCTAACAGCTGGATCGTTCTTGGAGGAATCATGCTTACCATCGCAATTCTGGCCGTTTTACTTATTCAGGTTTAGGGATTACCTTCCATCAACTTACCATCACAACAGCAGAAAAATGTTTCTTTCTCTTCAGGACCTGAAGCATTATTTGCAAATCTATGTCATTTCCTGTGTTGGCCATTCAGTTAACATGTCTTCCATGTGTCATTGTAATTATCTGTACGCAATTATGAATCCCTAAAGTAAACATGTCTATTTTGCAGAATACATTCACATTGTATCCCCATGCCTTCTATTGGCAAACACTGAGCTGGTTGCCTATATAATGTCCAACAATGAAAATGTGTGCGACGTCTTCTATCACTCCATTCCAGGTCCTCCTCAGGCCTCAGCTACTATAGCTTGTGATCCTATTGACTAATCGTAAGGTAGATCGTTTGATGTGCCACCACATTATCTCTGTTGTGTGCACACTGGCATAGTGCATATGCATTATTAATGCTGCATACAAGTGTTGTTGTATTTAATATGGTTTCCATGTTTAATCATTGCAGATGCCATATACTGGCTAGCCTTTTTTTCTTCTCAGGATTCTGTTGTGCCAGTGCAGTCACTGAAACAATCTATTGACGTACTCAAGCCAAGCCAGCCATACACTTCCAAGCGGACACCATTGTGGAGTTCTTGAACCGGTGCAGGCATGCTGTTGGTGTTGTACACTTCCAAGGGGACACCATTGTGTATGCTTGGAAAGATTCAGGGACCATCAAGAAGATTTCTCTAGATTACATATGTGCCTTCATGGGGAGGGTCTGCAGGGAAAATTGTGTGATGTTCAATATTCCTCATGAGGCCTTCTTAATGTTGGGCAAATATACCAAATCTGAAAATCATTTTCTGTTTGGAACAATAAGCTTTATCTACTTGTACAGATTTTGTTTTGCACCTTGTGTCTTGCGGTGTTCATGCAAATGCTAGAAACGTTTGTGTTTTTGTCTTGAAATATTGAATATTCAGATGCTTCTTTGCCTATATGATAATTTGCAATGAAAATCTCTAACTGGCAACTAACGAATTCAAAAGTATTTGCTGCTTTCTAATTTTTCACTTTTGTTTTCGTCGAAAAAGAATTGTGGCCTTGGTTGCAGTCTGGAAACGGTTCATGTGTTCTTCTCAGCATGGTTGAATTTGATGTGTCTGGGAGGATAGATGGATAGATGTTGTGCAAAAAAAATATATCATTCAAAATGCCTTGTTCAAACAACTTAAATCCGGCACATTGCTCCAATGTGGTAGAGCTCGTGCACATAGTGGCACTAAGAAAGGGATTAAATTGTAGAAGATGATGTGTGTTGCATGGTTGTAATTTATTCGGTTTTCTAGGCCGTAGCTTTACCTTGCGTGTTTGTCGGACATTGAAGTGGCAATAAATCACTACAACAGTCTGGCGCGTGGGACTAGTGCCCTGACTCACCGTAATATTACCTCACCGCATGGGAGTTCCGTGACAGTAATATTACCTCATGCACGCGCTGTAAATTAGTAAGTGAGCCTTTCCTTTTTCGAATGCATGCGTTCTGTGTAGGAGTTGGCTGGGGTGAGGAATAAGAATTCCTCACCCAGAGTGACGAATAGCGCGACCCTATATAATAGCTATGCTAAACTAAGCGTGCGCGCAAAACATCTTATTCTACGCGCTGGCCAAATCACGTATCCCGTACCAAGTCAGCCAACTACCCTCTAATCTGGATGTGCGCACGTTCCAGCCACCTATACCCATGATTGAACGTAAAACATGTGTATATTCTAGTAAACCGGTTGCCCCCGTTACTACACACACTCATAGACAAATTTGATCGTAAAATTATTGGGAAAAGTAGTAAACTTCTTGTATCTCTCGTAATAGGACACCACATATGGACAGGAAATATTAAGAAAGTAAAACTAGGACTAGTGTAATAAATTCATCGCTAGTTATATGCATGTGAACATAGGTGTTTACAACTATAGTAAAATATGATCAATTTATGGTAATTGTTAAGGGAGAAATAATTAACATGTTTAACTTTCTATCTAGCCTGCCATTATAGAATATAATCAATATATGGTAAATTTTGAAGGAGAATTATAATGTCTAACTTGCTCAACCATTTGGGTTAAAATGATAAAACAATTATGACTCAAATCTGCAGGAGATCTGATAGTAAACACTACCATGTGTTTTCTAGTAAACATGTCAGACACTATCACACCTTCCCTTGAGTGGAGATCTAGTGGTAATATACTTAGTGTTTGGTAGTAAAAGCATTACGAGCCGCCGGGAAAACTTGATTACTAAGTTCATTAACTCATTACTAAGTGCAAATTGACCTAATCATAGTAGTCACGGGAGGCGTGTATAATGATTTTAGTTCCATTACCATATATGCTTATATTTTTTACCATGGAAAATGGTAAGAGCCATGGGTAGTAGTGTGGTTGCGTCCAATCTGGTAAACCTACTTTTCCTATTACCATATTTGCTATCTGTTTTACCGTCATTAGCAAATACATCCCCACGGGACGGAGCTAGGGCACTACCAGCAGTAACAGAATTAAACCCGTTACTATTTTTCTGCAAGTGTTTTACCATCAATTGCTAAAGTGCGGGACCGGTGGCGTTGGACTTCCGCCGAACGGGTAATTGGGGCGGTCGGAGCGTACGATTACTGGTTTTACGCACTCGCTTAGTTTAGCCCAGGCTCCTTGCCTTTCCACCGTTCGATTGCATTTAGATGTGTGCTAGTGCAACAGGTATCTGTATTAATGCATTAATCGCTAATTGTATACCATAAATAAGGCTCATGCACACCATGCATGGAACAATTGAAAAAGGAAAGAGAATAACATGCATGGCGACGTTGCATATTTGGAGTCATTAATAGAAATAGGAGAGAGAAATTAGAAATAAATGCCTCATGATTTCTATACATTCATGTTCTTAGGTATATGGAATTTTTTTTTCGTGCGTGTCTTAATAGGAGGTATATGGTACTGTTATGTGGGACGTATTTTTTCAATATTATCTAATTTAAACAAAATGGTAGTGATGTGTTTAAGGAGAATAATTCATAGTTCACATATTAGACCAAATATCTCATGCATATCCATAAATTTCACATACCCACAGTTGTCTCGTGGCTGAAACATTTTCCGCTTTTATTATTAGATACCTATTAAAAAACTATCGTATAAAAAATGCAATGCATTTTTTTGTCACTTTCGAAAAGCATTCCAACGAATCGAATACCCACATATATTTTTAAATATTGTGGGTATGTCATATCCAATGAATTTTACATTATAAAAGTAAATAAGTGTGACATATTTAAAATATATAAAGAACAGTTGCCATATTTACAATATATAAAAAATGATATAACAAGAAAACTAGCAAAACTATCGACATGCCTAGAAATTATTAAACAACACAATAAATAAATAATGATATGACCATCAGTTCTTTTACACAGTAGAGAGTATGTGATACGTACGATGAATATATCATACAAAAATGTCTATCTAGCAATTAGGATATAACGTCTATTTTTTTTCGGGAATAGCATATAACGTCCATACAAAAACTTCCGACTCAATGTAAATATTTTAAGAATTGAAGGTATCATATACCCAGAGATGTTTAAGACGTTTAAGAAAATTACAAGTATTATATACCCACAGTATTCGACCAGACGTATGTGGGTATATTTTTTTCATCGAGCCCAACATCATGTATATCTCCATCAGTTCTTCATAGATAGTGGAGAGTATGGCATACCTACGTATATCCTTTGAGCCCAACGTACCATGTATCTCCAGCAGTTCTCCATACGCATGCCCTTTGATTTTGTATATTCCATTGGTATATCATTTCCATCTACCGTACCTTGGTTATATCAAGCATGTCGTCTCTACTAAGGTATATATTTTTATTTTGGACAGAATCAAAGGACGATCATGCATGCAAGGGAAGTTATGGATGAATGTATTGTTTGGAAACAAATGCATGCGTGCTAGTATCACATATGGAAAATCTTGCATGCAAAATTTAATGCATTTGAATCCGCAAGGCATTAATGAAAACCAGCTAGGTGCCCAGGCACTTAGGTGCCCCAAACATTTTACCTATATATATAGGGTCACGCTATTCGTCACCCTAGGTGAGGAATAATTATTCTTCAACCCCCCTCTATTTTACTATCAATGCACCGTAATTTTGCGTTTCGTAAGTTTTGTCTTATTTCCGACGCAAAAAGGGACCCTAAGAAAATATATAATCGCCGTAAAAAATATTTTATGTTATGTAAAATTACAAACATAAAAACATAGTCTAAAATACAGATAAACTTCAAATTTTCTTGTCTTATGACCTATATTTTTATTTTCTTATGTCAAATTTTACCTAGTGAATCAATAAGAATGTAACTATTTCAATTCCAAACGTAATTTAATTATGAAATGATGATAATATTACCTCGGGTGAAGAATAACTTATTCTGCATCCTGGATGATGAATAGTCGCGCTATTCGTCACCCTGGATGAGGAATAGTTATTCTTCACCCCCTCTATTTTACCATCAATGCACCGTAATTTTACATTCCGTAAGTTTTATCTTATTTCCAACGTAAAAAGAGACCGTGAGAAAATATATAATCGTCGTAAAAAATATTTTATGTTATGTAAAATTATAAACGTAAAAACATAGTGTAAAATACACATAAACTGCAAATTTTCTTGTCTTATGACCTATATTTTTATTTCCTTATGCAAAATTTTACGTAGTAAATCAATAGGAATGTAACTATTTGAATTCCAAACGTAATTTAATTATGAAATCATCGGAAGATTAAGTCGGATGAAGAATAACTTATTATGCACCCTAGGTGTTATTATTCATCACCCAGTGTGCAGAATACATTATTCTTCACCCGAGCTAATATTACGATCGCTTCATAAATAAATTACGTCTGGAATAGAAATAGTTATATTCATATTGATTCACTACATAAAATTTTGTATAGAAAATTAAAGAAATAGGTTATAAAAACAGAAATATCGCATTTTATGTATGTTTTACACTATGTTTTTACGTTCGTAATTTTAGGTAACATAAAATATTTTTACGACGAGTACATAATTTCTTACGTTCTTTTTTTATGTATGAAATAAGAAAAAATTTACGAAACGTAAAAATACGGTGCATTGACGTCAAAATAAAGAGGGGTGAAGAATAACTATTCCTCACCCGGGGTGACGAATAACGCGACCCTATATATATATCACCCCCCTCTATTTTACCATCAATGCACCGTAAATTTACGTTTCGTAAGTTTTGTCTTATTTCTGACATAAAAAGGGACCGTAAGAAAATATATAATCGCCGTAAAAAATATTTTATGTTATGTAAAATTACAAACGTAAAAACATAGTGTAAAATAGACATAAACTGTAAATTTTTTTGTCTTATCACCTATATTTTTATTTTTTATGTCAAATTTTACGTAGTGAATCAATAGGAATATAACTATTTGAATTCAAAACATAATTTAATTATGAAATGATCGTAAGATTACCTCGGGTGAAGAATAACTTATTCTGCACCCTGGATGATGAATAGTAACACATATAGTATTACTATTCATCACCCAGGATGCAGAATAAGTTATTCTTACGATTATTTCGTAATTAAATTACGTTTGCAATTTAAATAGTTACATCCCTATAGATTGATTATGTAAAATTTGGCATAAGAAAATAAAAATATAAGTCATAAGACAAGAAAATTTGCACTTTATGTGTATTTTACACTATGTTTTTACGTTTGTAATTTTACATAATATAAAATATTTTTTACAACGATTATATATTTTATTACGGTCTCTTTTTACGTCGGAAATAAGATAAAACTTACGGAACGTAAAAATACGGGGCATTGATGGTAAAATAGAGGGGGGTGATATATATTCTTCCTCACCCAGGGCGATGAATAGCGTGATGGCTTTCCAAGTTTTATTTGCATGCACTACAACCATCATCGATCAATCATTGCTTTCCAAAAAATAATATACTACCGGTTCCAGCAATGGTTACTTTCCAAATGAAAACCAAGTATTGTTTTTTCTATATTAATGCACTGTATTATTCAGTCCAAACATATGGTGTGCCCACATATGTACCCAACATATTTATGGTTATGTATGTATATACCTAATGAAAGAGAAAAGATAAGTACATAACCTCTAATTTTTTAAGATACCAGAATGACCTAATAATATGAAACATCGTCCCAAAAGATTTGTACATATAGTTAGGACGTTCTCACGTCTTTTTCTAATATTTTACATTTCAACGTATCTAGTATTTTTTTTAAAGGTAGGGTCACACTTTTTGACGACTATTTTTCCTATACAAATTAAGGTGATCAAATAATATAAAGTGTGATCCTAATGTTGGAAATATGCCCTAGAGGCAATAATAAATTGATTGTTATTATATTTCCTTGTTCATGATAATCGTTTATTATTCATGCTAGAATTGTATTGATAGGAAACTAAGATACATGTGTGGATACATAGACAACACCATGTCCCTAGTAAGCCTCTAGTTGACTAGCTCGTTGATCAATAGATGGTTACGGTTTCCTGACCATGGACATTGGATGTCATTGATAACCATTAAGAGAATGATGTGATGGACAAGACCTAATCCTAAGCCTAGCACAAGATCATGTAGTTCGTATGC